>NC_056727.1:376666172-376771172 GCF_019279795.1 Protopterus annectens | reverse complement strand
TTGCCACACAGTATAAGGGATAGTGATGTTGCTGACCATAGGAAAGCCATGACAAAGCAACATCACTATGCCTTACACTGTGTG
Organism: Protopterus annectens; assembly: GCF_019279795.1. Classification (NCBI taxonomy): domain Eukaryota; kingdom Metazoa; phylum Chordata; order Ceratodontiformes; family Protopteridae; genus Protopterus; species Protopterus annectens. The sequence goes on along the minus strand of NC_056727.1, from coordinate 376,771,088 downwards.
GCAAGGGATAGTGATGTTGCTGACCATAGGAGAGCCATGACCAAGCATCACCCTACTATCCCTGTGGCATGTGCAATAGATGAATATTTCCATAGTAGCACTCTTGAGATAGACAAGGGGTTGCATTGCAGTCCTGGTCAATGTGTGATGGTGGGTATATCAGAGTATTATCATGGATTTCAGTGAGTACAATATGCAATGTGGGGTGTGGGTGCTGGGTATACTGTCTTTACACCATGGTACCCCCAGTACATGTCCCAAGGTCCTCTGTATGGGGACCACTGTTACCATCAACCATACAGGTAACTGATTACACTGTGCAGCCCAATGAAGCATGTGCTGTGTGCAACTTATCTGTAACAGAATGGCCACACTGACAAGGTAGTTAGCAATGATAAACAAAGGTCTCTCAGATGTGTGTATGACTGTTATGTGTTTGTCAATGTGTATATGACAGTATGTCACACTATGTATTGTTCATAAACAACCATTACATCCCCATTACCATACGGTACAAGCCTGGTGATGTTCTTCACTTAATATGTAACCTGGAACACACCTCATTCTAAAAGATGTGTGGTGTGTGCAATTAAGGCCACACACATTAGTAGCAATAAGTACCTAGGTAGGGGTTCTAGTCCCAGTGTTGCCAACTAAGAGTGTGTGTGTATGTGAAGGGATCTACTTTAGTTTGCAGAAAATACATGTCCCAGGGGTCACCTGTCCGAGAACTGACTGGCAAATACTAACATTTCACAGGTATCATCTTGTGGAAATTCATTCCATCAAAACTAGTAGTAGATATGTAAATGCCCTCTTCCCCACTGTATATCTGTACAGCAATATTGGAGTTGGTATATATAGCTGGGTATGGATCTTGTGGACACAGCCACCATCATTGCGGTTATTGTTGAGTGTATCCTCCAGCTTAATTAGCTGTAATACTGTACAGTTTATGTTAACAGGTTAAGTAGTTGTCAGTCACACTATCTGCAGTTCTACACCACCCCACACCCTCCAAAGGGTACGGCTCTACCACCCACACCAGGACATCTATGTTTACCAAGTTGAGGATTACACTACATTGGGGAAGGGGACATATACCCTACCAGTACCATTGTCAATGATATTAAACTAGCAGACTGATTATTTCCCAATGTGATGTTGTGCCCATTCTGGCTTCGTGGAATTACAAAGGCTAAAATAGATTCCTTGCAAAAGTACATACATCCATGTGTACAGTATTCTCTGTGTATTGCATCAACACAAAAAACACTGTATGAGTGTGTTATACACAAACATGTGGTATGTCCCACCCAGTACACTTACCATTGTCCACTGTAAAAGGGCTGCTGACATCAGGCACCATGCACTCACCTGTATACAACCCCTCAGACCTATCAGGCTTGTGGCACATGCAGTAACTGTTATACAGACCTGTGACTTGTTTTCAGCTGTACCCAGGATAGGGCACAGTCAAGATGTCACCACAGTGTCATACCCCTTGTAGGAAACAACAGCAGACCAACATCCTGCTGACACATAGACACCTACAACACAAACGGAATACATTATGGAGACCACAATCACTCAGTGTTAATAACAGCTATAATGCATCATGGCTGGAAAGCTACATATCCTGACATGTAAACATTAAACTGTAGTGCTAAAAACATGTTACACAGCATTACATTGGTACACCATAGTACAGTCACCCTGTGCATCAGAACCATATTAACCTGTCCCTGCATCGATATTATGGATGACAGGAATGTGGCACAGGTATCATTATATGCACAGGGTGTGTTGTGGGTTTGCCAGTGAGACCTAGGCTGAGACATTCATTTGATATCAGGCGTGTGTGTTAGGGGGTTTCATTATTAATTGGGCTGTGCAGATGTGGTGTGTGTAGGTATGGGGTTGCCCTAGTTGTGTTGGTGATGTGTGCGTGTATGCATGCATACAGTTCTGCCATGTGGCTGTCCTATACATGGGTTTGTTGGACAGCTGCAGACCATGCCTGGCAGGGTGTGCAGTTCACCATCTCCAGCTACGGACATGAGAGATGTGCCTGCCAGGGGATCCACGGGCACTACCAGGTACAAGCCATGATATGGTACTCTCCCCTGATGATGACATATGTCCACTGGATCTGGGTCCCTCTTGGGACCGGCCAGTGTTGTGGTGTGGACAGCACCCTCCCTGCAGTGCTGGTGCTGGTACTGCCACTACGGGAGCAGCTCTGACTTCTTGCATGTCCATGTCGACCTCCACCTGTTGCTGGTCTACGTCCATGTGGTCGTCGCACTACTCCCACCGTATAATCAAGCACAGACATTCCACGGTCGAGGATTCCCATCATCTCACCCAATCATCTATCCAGGACCTCTGCAAAATAATTGTGGGCACATGCAAGATCACTGATGTTGTCAATAACAGCAAAATAAGTATCCCTCTGCAGCATCAGACCCTGTCTGGTATACTGTTCCATACATCCCTGCACCTTCATGACAGTCTAAAACATATATCTGGTGACACCAGCTGTGGCACTTCTGCCAGGGGCATAATGACCAGCAGTCCTCCTATGAGCACCCCTGTACATCTTCCTGTGTGGTATCTTGCCGGGTATCCGGCTATGGCTGCTGCATCCAGACACATGTGCCATAGACACCACACTGTCCTGTCCCATGCCACCACCCGCCAAGTGTCCCTCATCTATGGCCACTGGTGATGGGGTATGTATAGGCAATGTGACTGTGTGCGGGGTTGGGGTGGATAACAGTGGGATGTCAAACGATGGCACAGCTTCAGCCCCTGACAACCCTGCCTGTGCCTCAACACACCTATCATCATTGTCAGAGTCTGTATGGACACTAACATCAGTTTGCCTGCAGGGGGGACCCTGACCCACCTCGCCACCTGTGAGGGGAAAACAAGAGATGTACTTTAAGACCTGTACATCATTGCTTAAATGTACACACACACACACACACACACACACACACACACACACACACACACACACACACACACTTACAGAAGAGGTTGCACAAAGATATTACACACAGACCTCTCATTACCCATCTGTCAACATGCATGACATATGGGACTCGACAGCATGCACTACAGCTATAGTCAATCCATGTTACCAACATTATACATCTCTGTGATGCATGGGTTGTGTTAGTAGGTGATGCCCCTTCCCATGGAATACACTTCACCCATGTACACAGTATTGCTGTGCACCTGTTCAGCACCCTGGCATGTACTGTGCACCATACCTCACAGGTGCACACACCATTGCTGAATGTGTATATGTGTGTCAGTTATGTTTGCTCTGCTGCTCACAGCCCCTATGTGTTTGTCCAACACATACATGGGATGATTTGTGGACAGATGTCAATAGTGAATGCCTGATGTCTGATTTGCAGACCTCATCATCAGAGGTGGATGTATGACCAATAAAATACAATTACACTGACAATCTTCAAACCTTACTGTGGCTATGAGGAGTGTACACACCCTTATTGACAAGGCACCCTCTTCCCTGATATGTCATGAGGCCACAATACTGCATATGTTAACATTGCACAAACCTGATATGTGACATATGACCTGTGCAATCAAATGCAGTATCAAACAAATGTGTTAGTTGTGCAGGTGCTGATTGAGATGCACACAATCTATGGGTGAATAAGTGTGCACACCCTTAACATGATGGTTTGTTGCACCAACTCTTAAGTGTACTACAGCAGTCACTATTCCTGGAAGGGGTATACTAGCATGGCCACTCTGCACTTGCCAGTATTTGATAACTCTGCCCTACAAATGTCCCCCAACTCTGCATGATTGCCAGGTCATCTCATGTGCACAACCCTTGGAGGTCACACAGTGCCTTCACTATTGCTGTGAAGTCAGGGTTATGTCTGTCACAATTCATGACCTTGACTGTGTGCAGATATAGCCATTCTTAGTGAGCTTTGGATGTCTTCTAAAGTTCACTGTTGTGTTTCAGGATAACCCCCCTCCCCATCCTCAGCCTTTTTGCAGATGCTTGGCAACTATGGGCTACACATAAGTGACATTTTGCAGTGTCCAAAATTCAGAACACCATGTGTATCAGCCTAGTCCCTGCTAATGAACGGTAAACATACAGGTGTACATTGGCACCACCAAGGTACAGATGGGGATGGTGGGCCTGAGGTGGAGTGAGGTATTGCTTGTGCAGTACATGTATCTTAATTAATACTCTCTGTAGGTTTCGCACTTGGTCTTTGTACACCATTACACATTGCGACACATGTGTTTGCAGGACTTTTGATGTCATGCATATGCTACCTGCAGATGTTTCCTGTGGAACAACTGTCCCATCTGATTACCCTAACCCATGGGCCACACTTATGCAGAGTTCAGGTGATTGTTGACACAGGTACTGCACAGCCAGTACTTGCTAGACATTCCTGCAACTCCCTCAGTGTTGCGGGATGTTAGTAGGCAGCCTCCATCACCAGTTTGCAACATGTGTTATCATCTGTCTTGGATGGCCATCTGTTTATTTTCTACATTAATGTTGTCCCATACATCCTCGTCACATACATGACTGCCTGCACTGTTTGCCATGGTATATGCAATGGTGAGGTAAGGCTACATGTCCCACTCCTGCGTGCTACCTATTGGGTATGGGATCCATTCCATGACTTATAAGATGTGTGCAAGCCATGGCTGCCTCTGTTGCAGGTGAGTGGGCAAATGTGATGGGCATACGTCTTGGACAGCAAACCATAACTTGGAGTGACATTTAGGACCTGTACTTGCTGGAAGGTGCATACTTATGAAGATTGAATACTGTCAGTACCTTAAAAGCTGCTTCCACAATATGTTATTTGGAGTGCGTGCACACATATGCTTCCAGTGTTTGTTAAGGTATGTATTCCCCATATTTGCTGTCCTAACATAGGATTCCATATTACACATTCATTGCTCATGTTAGGATCACATTACAGGTTGTAAGGATATGGTATTCTGATATGCCGTTGTGTAGAGCTGTAACAGTTGCCATTGTAATAGTGGTATATATACTGTTGTAGCACTGTATAAGGGTGATGCATCAGACATGTTCCTACTGTAGGCGATTTATCCCACCATTATGTTCATCTCTACGCACACATCTTGCAATGATAGGTTGTTAGTTATATTGCAGGACTCTTACATACCCTTCAGATATGGCATCATGATGACCACTGTGATGCAGTGCAGTTAACAGCAACAATAAGTGAACATGTACAGCATGCATTATGGGTAGGTGTGTTAAATGTGTGCATGGCAAATACCATGGCCATAACATGGACGGTGTATTGGCAAACTTGAACAAACAACACCATACTCACCAGCTACAGGCTGCTGCCCCAGAGGTATATCAGAGGGACCTACATAGTTGTGTGAGAGATGTGATATCAGTAGCCACACCTGTAGCATTGGTACAGGGTGGGAGCAGCATTTCAGTACATCAACAGTACAAACTCACAATACTACAGATTACGCACATCTGTTCCTTACTACAATGCAGCAGCAGACTATATATATTTTTTCTCACATATGCATGATTAAACTCTACAGATGCAGACGGATAAGCAACAGTCATCTACTGATGTGCCCTGAGGTCTTACCTGCATGCTCCTCATCCATTGTGTGGGTAGCACCCACCTCCACAATGCTATCCACTGGGTCTTGTCTTTGCTGGCAGGCAGGTGCTCCGAGGTTGGCAAAGAGCTCCTCAGCATGTGTCAGGGGGGCTGGATGGCATGACCCCCCCCTCCATGGCTAGCTGGTCCCTCCTAACTGCAGCAGCAGTGCAATGATGTTGGACATGGTCATAACTGCACTTATGTAGACCAACATTGCTTACCCTGTGGACAAGCTTGTTCCACAGGGTGGCCCTCTCCTGCAGATCATGGGCTGTACGGCAAATAGGGTGTGGTAGTACTGCACCAGGTAGTTTATTATGACTTCATTTTCCTGGGGGGAGTAAACTGGCAAACACTCTCTAGACATGGTGCCTGAAAGACATAAAGAGGAAAAAAGGTCTGAGGACCTCATACTGCAAGGATATAATAGTTGTTAATTGGCATCTCTGTCTCCCCCCACCATATCTGCAACAATAATCTGAACACACAACTCAATGGGTATGTTTACAGCAAACATACTGTTGTGACATATATCGTATTGTAAGACAAATTATTCAATGTGTTTCTAGTCATATTCCATGTTGAAACACTATCACTGGTGGCCTGTTGCTAGCAATGTCACCTACATGCCATTGTAAGGGCCACTATGGTTCCATATATGTGTTCTGTTTGCTATGTGACTGCTCCAAATCTGGTGTTTTGTGTTAATGGGGATATCTATGCATCCTGTTAGATGTAATCCTGGATTATGTCGACTATTACTACCCACATATGTTCTAAAACAGTGACAGAATAGCATGTTTGGGAAGCCAGTTCCCAGCAGAACCACCTCTCCCACCTCATCTGGCCATGTTACCAGGCCACAACACATCAGAGAACAACCCTGGGACCTCATCATCTGTTGGCCCTGCACTACTTCAGGTGGAACCACCTCAGGGGATGGTGTTTGTTTCCCCTCCAGGGAGCACACACAGACAGGATCCTGTCACCTGAAGTCAAGTCCAGGGTCTGGTGCATAGGGAGCTCCACAGAGACTTGGTGATGTGCTACTCCACCTTGAGGCCCTCGGTACACAATTACAGGGCCCGCATGCTCTTCCTGCTCAGCCCCCAGCTCAGGCACCTTCAGGGCTGTGAAGGTGCAGTCGTGACTGCCCATGGGTAGGGACCTTGGTCCCACTGTTTCCATTTGGTGACTCATGGGCTTCCACTTTCCAAACACCACTCCCCATCCAAGGTGTTCACCCACCACATGTGTCATATACCGCCCCTGTATGCTATCTTGTCTGCCTTCCAATCCAATCTACCTCCCCAAATATACCTACTATCCTTCCCCAACATAACAATCTCACCTTTACAAACAAGGGCAATGTGTTCCCAACATAGATTTCACACCAGACATAACTGTCGATTTCACATCCGGTTACTACTGTATATAAATATATATATTTATATATATATATATATATATATATATATATATATATATGTGTGTGTGTGTGTGTGTGTGTGTGTGTATGTGTGTGTGTGTGTGTGTGTGTGTTTGTATAGATATGTGTGATGTTTTCTCACACATATCATGCAATATATATATTTATATATATATATATATATATATATATATATATATATATATATATATGTGTGTGTGTGTGTGTGTGCGTGTGCGCGCGTGTGTGTGTGCGCGTGTACATATTTTGATTTATATATACATTATATATGTGCGTCTGTATATCTGTATGTGTGTGTTTGTATATATGAAAAAAATGTAGAGAAGATGGAGATGAGAAGACCACAGCATAAAACCAACGATTTATTGCGAACAAAAAGGAACAAACAGATGCCAGCAGTAAGCGCTTTCACATCAAACAGATGCTTCTTCAGACTTCATTCAGAAAGAACATCAACCTCTTATAAATATGCTATCTAATCAGACTAATTAAATAATTAATCAATTGATACTTTTAAAAATATATAACACTCTAAAAGACAAAATTTTTTAAAAAATAATAATAAAACTACTTAAATCTTTTAGCAACAAGTAGTGGTTTTATAGATGCCCTTTCATTGAGCCCGGGAGATTTGTCAACTTGTAACTTAATTATCCAATATAATTCTTTTTGTTCAGTGACATTTTTCTTATCACCCAGCCTCAAACCACAGTCTACGCAGCATATAACCAAAAATTGAAATGTATGTGTTTTATTCATCATTACATGCTTAGCTAAAGCACTTCTTTCTACATCCCCATTACGAATAGCCCAGAGATGTTCCCTGACTCTATCACGAAGGGACCTGTTTGTCATACCTACATAAAATGAATGACAATCATTACAAACTGCTAAATATATGAAATCACTAGTAGTACATATAGCATTAACTGTAAATTCATATCTAACACCTGTCATGGGATGTATAAAAATATTTTCTATACTTAATACGTTACAAATATTGCACGTCCCACATGACCTTAAATGAGGTTTTTCCACTTGTTTCCTTCTAGAATACTGTTTATTCAAATTACATAACAGTCTCTTCAAATTCTGCTTATTCTTATATCTAAAGTGGGGTTTATCACCCACTATTTCTCTAATTTGTGCATCAGATTCCAATATAAACCAATTCCGTTTCATGACATTCCTAACTACATTAATATTACTAGAATACTGTAAGCTTAAAAAAGCCCTGCTCATATTATAATTAGTTTTCTTGTTAGTACTTCCACATATGTCATTAGTTCCCAACATATCATTACTCATGTATGGTCTAGCTCTTGTACTTCTCAAGTCTTCAACTTGTTTGAGGTTGTAATTAATTTCTTTCAGTGTATATCTACGCTCAACCAACTCATTCCTAAAAGTATCCAAATTACTTTAAAAAACTGTATCATCAATATTTAACTTGGATATATGCATACCTTGTCCCTTTATTATGTTTTTGTATATATGAGATGGATGCATACTATCTCTAGATAAAGTATTATTTCTTCGGCAAGATTTCCTATGCATAGTAGTAGAAAAAACGCCATCGTTATTTTTCATAATAGCTACATCAGGAAAGTCTAACATTGTTTTTGAGGCTTTCAATGAAAATTTCAGAAAGCCTGTACTTCCATTCAAATACTCTACAAATTCTGTTAACTGCTCATAGGATCCAGTCCAAATTAAAAAAAGATAATCTACAAAACGTTTATATAAATAGATGTATGCATTATAGGGACTATTCATTAAAATTGTCTCCTCCTCCCACTGTGCTAACACAATATTTGCAAAACTATTTGCACAGGGTGTACCCATTGCAACACATACTTGCTGTAGATAGTATTTCCCATCGAATAACATTACATTATTCTCCAAAATAATTTCAAGTAACATACATATTAAATCTATTTGTATCTCATCATAGGTGCTTTTAGTTCCTAAGTATGTTTTTACTGCCTTTATTCCATAGGTGTGGGGTATACTGTAAATAAAGAACTTACATCCAATGTTACCAGCCAACTTTTTTTCAAAACATGTTGATTATCCAAAGTAATGAAAGATAAATCACATAATAGTTGCTTACTGTCTCTTAATATGGGTTTAGATTTTTTAAGAGCAGGTCTGAGATATTTCTCAACAAAAACTGATAATGGGTGAGTAACCCACCCTCTCCCAGATACAATCGGTCTGAGCGGTGGGCTAATCAAATCTTTGTGTAATTTGGGCTGACCTTGAATCAAAGGTATAGTTGGATGGAGAACCAAGAAAGAGTACAACAATGACTTTGATATAATGTGGCTCAAAAAACAGTCATTCAATGTACTAAAAATGTGACTGCAAATTAAATTAATGTCTAATAATGTTACGTTCTTATAAACTTGTATATCATCTAGCAGTTTCTTCATTTCATTCAAATAATACAAAGTATCTAGTATCACAATACCCCCTCCCTTATCAGCTGGTCGAATACAAATGGATTTATCATCCTGCAATGCATGTAGAGCTTTATATTCATTTGCTGTTAAATTATAAAACTTTCCTTTTATATTTCTTTCACCCTTCATAAAAATGGAGGTTAAATCATTCTCACATACATTACAAAACGTTTCCAGAGTTGCGTTCAACTCTGGTACAAATGTACTAGGTTTTTTAAAATTATTAACAAAACTATCAAAGCCAAACATAGCTTTTAACATCACATAACGTGCAAATGTTTTTATGTCCAAAATAGTGTCAGCAAACTTTGTATCCGAAGATGGTATAAACGCTAGTCCGCATTGAAGCAAAGTTTGTTCACACAACGTTAGCTGACGTGTGGATAAATTAAATACCAGCGTGCTTAAGTCTGTTTTTGTTCCCACATCCTCTTTATCGTGCGGTTCAAAACTCTTTCCTGTGAGGACAGCCTTCGCTTCCTTTCTCGACTCACTGACCGGCCTCACCTGGGCCATTCCAATTTGCCAATAGGTAAAGGGGGACACACAGAATTTTCTGAGCATTGTACTATAACTGATACCAGCTCCTTTCTTCGTACAACAGGTTCTGATGTATGAGACTCTCTCAGTACTGCAGGAGTCACCATAAAATTATCAGAGTTATTAGTAACCAATCCATCAACAGAAGGATTAGTCACAACTGCTGCATTCACTACCGTAATATTAGATTTATCCATTGATTGAGAACCAGATACATCATTGCCAGTAACAGGTAGCTTTTATTGTTAAAAACACGTGTTGTAGACTCAGCATTATTTTCATAGCGCCTAGGCCAAGTGAACACATTCCCAGCCCGGAAATCTTTTAAGTCTCTGTCAATTTTTTTCTTTTTTTGACCTATTAACTGTTGTTCTAAGAAATTAACACTATCACAGAGTCTAGTAATTGCTTTATCAAACACTGATATAGGAACCAAATCGCGTAGTTGTTGTTGCTTTAATTGTATGTTCTGCAATAATGTTTCTTTAGTGGGCTTATGGAACTCAATCAGAAGTTCCATATATTTGAAACTAGTGTCCAAATTTATCTTTTGCCACCGCTTTAACAATTCTGGATAACTATCCCCTGATGTAGGCATGGTTAAAACTCTTAGTCCCCTTGGGACCATACGATGTGATAGGCAGGCTTCAAAATGTAACCGCTGCCATTGTAACCGCTTAAATTTGTTTATTTCATTCTCTAATTCATGCAGCTAATTTAAAAACAGTTTTTCATCATAATCAGACTGTCCATCAAGCACCACATCTTCAGAAGGTTCATATAATAGCAATAAATTGGTATCTCATTGCAAAAGTTCATTTAAACTTATGGTAGCAGTTACTTCAGCATGAAATGTATTTACCGGCTCATTCATTCTGCCTTCAGCCATGTCCCACAGGGCTAGCACAAAGTGTAGTAGTAAGTAAATGAAGAGAATAACGAATGCAGCCACAATGGATGAACTTCACCTTCTCCAAAACAAGTTGAGCAGTAAAAAATGTAGAGAAGATGGAGATGAGACCACAGCATAAAACCAACGATTTCTTGCGAACAAAAAGGAACAAACAGATGCCAGCAGTAAGCGCTTTCACATCAAACAGATGCTACTTCAGACTTAATTCAGAAAGAACATCAACCTCATATAAATATGCTATCTAATCAGACTAATTAAATAATTAATCAATTGATACTTTTAAAAATATATAGCACTCTAAAAGACAATTTTTTAAAAAAATAATAATAAAACTACTTAAATCTTTTAGCAGCAAGTAGTGGTTTTATAGATGCCCTTTCATTGAGCCCAGGAGATTTGTCAGATTTGTGTTTGTATATATATATAGACATACATGTATATATATATATATATATATATATATATGTGTGTGTGTGTGTGTGTGTGTGTGTGTGTGTGTGTGTATGTGTGTGTTTGTATATATAGATATAGATATATATTTTGATATATATATATATATATATATATATATATATATATATATATATATGCGTCTGTATATCCGTAGACATATATATATATATATATATATATATATATATATATATATATGGAGTGCATTCTATCATCAGGTCCACACTCTCTAACTCTCCTTCCTCCACAGCTGCAGCTGCACTGTTCTGCCTTGCTACAAAACAGCTGAGTGTCATATATGGGCACAGCCTAACATTAGGGGGGTATATATAGGGAGAGATTGCAGGTAAGCCTATTACAAACCTATGACGTTTGTGCATGATACATTTCATGTTAACATGACTGTCCTGCAGGTGGTGGGGTGTGAAACTCATGTGGCTATCATAACTTCATTACTTCCACCACCACCAGTTATTTACCACACTAATATACATGTCTTGAGGTACAGAACACACACTATGATGGCTTACATCTTGTCATTCAGTGCTGATCTGCACAGTTGACAGGTATGACCCACTCCCCACAGGGCAAGATACTATGTCTATAGCAGTAGTTCAGCAGAACATCATTACAACAAGTCTTGATGGCACTTATAAATCTTTCCACGTCATCTATCCAATTATTACAGACCAAATACTACATTCAATTACATGCATATATGTTTAACATACCTGTTGTAGTATTGTCCTGTCTTCTAGGTACACTTTTATGTGTCCCTTGTTTTATATACTTTTGTTTTGGTTTGGCTTGTATATTATATTTAGTTGTTTATTTTCTTCTCTCTCTCTCTCACACTCTCTCTCCTCTCCACTACAGGGATTGAGCTGCTTATAGTTGCAGCATGAATTTTGTAGGTGATGCTCATGATCAGGTGATTGCCTCTGCACCAATCAGTGTTCAGCACTTGCTAATTGCATGCAGCCAGCTGTGTAGTACTTCCAATTACCACTGTCATGGCAACCCACTACTATAAATTACTACATCATGTGGGCATTGTCCTTTACTTTTCCTGTGTGGAAGACATCCTTCCTGTGTGTGGGCAGCAGTGTTACAGACAGCAGGTAGCAAAACCTCTTACAACAGGACTCGCAGGCACAGGCCAAGTACATATTTGTATAAGGTTCCAGACTTACGGACAGTATGAGTATTGTTGTTATATGCATTGTATACTGCTAGTTTTGCAGGGTTTGTGTGTACATGCTAGTTTTCTGTCTGTGTAGCTCACAACTGTGGGCCTATCCACATGATTGCCAAAGGACTGGCTGTTATGTTTTGTCTGTTCACCATGTAGGTCTTGTCTCTGATATATCAGTGGCATTCTCTCTATTGAGTGCTATCAGTACATGGCTATATCCATTTGTGTTTCTGACTTCATATTTCTGAATAAGGGTATGTTGCAACCAACCCTGTAACACCAGCAACCTTCACAGTGCATAACAGCAATATTGCAAATATGGACCTGTGTTCTAGCCTCTGTCCTCCACCTATACACCAGGCGTTTTCCATATGTCATGCAGTAAGAGGTTGTTAAGTAGAGGCCTATCATTATGTAGTGCTGTCATTCCTGCTATCATTCCAATGATGTTGTGGACTCCCACACACATTGTGGGGTAGGATCCATATATATAGGAGGGCTACAGCTGGAGAAAACATCTGTGGCCTTGTACAGTCCAGAGGTCAGTATATGTAACACTGTTATATGCACTTGTAAGTCATTCTATGAGGGAGAGGTATGCACCATTTGTAACCTAGGCTATTACAACATGTGAGGGATATCAGTAGTAAGACACAGGAAAGTATACAACTGTACATTTTCATACATTTCACCATGGGAACAGTGGTGGGCTAGTGCTTACTGTTTTAGAGATGGTTCTGTTTGTCAGTGTGATAGTGATGTTTTAAGTTAAGCATTATGTGGCAGATACATTTTCATTATGACAACTTAATTCTTTTTCCCCTAGGGGTTGAGTACAGAGTGTAATTGGAGGCTGCTGAACTACATCTGTAATTAATTAGTGCTGATTGATTCCTATCTTCCAGGCAACTGTTTTTGTTGCTGTTGTACTACATGAAGGCCTTGGCCTGGACAGCAACATATGTTATGCTTTCAGACTACTGTATCAAATGTTTTGTTTGAAAGTAGCATTACTCAATTATTATGTATTTCAAACACATAACTGCTATATGAAATGGCATATACAACTGAAATAGTACACAAATAAACATTTCTATGTATGCATGCTTGTGTGTGGTGTCATATCCATTGACTTGTCTGTGGGTATATGTTTCATGCAATAATTGTCTTTTGTATTAAAGAATCAAAACACTGGCCATTTTAAAAGGTGGCAGCTGTAGGAATACTGTCTGTTTCATATGCTGTGCACTCTCTAAATATATCTTCTTATACATATATATAAGTAGTAATATATGTATATGTGTATGTATGTGTATATACATATATATATATGTGTGTATATATATATATATATATATATATATATATATATATATATATATATATATATATATATATATATATATATATATATATATATATATGTGTGTGTGTGTGTGTGTGTGTGTGTGTGTGTGTGTGTGTGTGTGTGTGTGTGTGTGTGTGCGTGTGTGTGTGTGTGTGATGTATCAATGGAATGTTTACTGCTTCCACATTGTACATTCCCTATGGTACACAGACTGTTCTGCATGATATGTTATTGATATCATCCTGACACCGTACAGCTGAGATGAATTACTGTTAACTTGTTGTGGCTATGTTGTGTAGGGTCTTAGGTGTGAGACTTGCAAGTGTTGGTTATTGTGTTGCAAGGCAGATCTGTTCAGCTGCGGAAGAGGGGATGATATCAATAATTACAAGAGGTACTTATTTTGGCCGCTTCACCCCCATTAACAGTGCCTTTGGTCATATATATATATGTTTTGTGTTTTTTATATATATCTATTTTATATATATCTATTTTATATATATATATATATATATATATATATATATATATATATATATATATATATATATATATATATATATATATATATATATATATATATATATATATATATATATATATATATATATATATATATATATATATATATATATATATATATATATATATATATATATATATATATATATATATATATATATATATATATATATATATATATATATATATATATATATATATATATATCTACATACATACATCTACATATATAAATACATTTCCCCTACTGTTGAATGACTGTGCTGGATGATATGTTTGAGAAAAATTTGTTTACATCTGACATGGCTTAGTAGTAAATTACTTTGGCTATCGTGTGCAGGGTCCTGGGTTTGAGACTTGCAAGGGTTGCTTATTTTGTTGCTAGACAGAACAGGGGCTGTTGGAGACAGAGTGATTAAGGTACTTTAAAGCAGTTGTAAGTGGGTTTGTGCGGGTTTGCATGGAGCTAAGCGATGCTTACATGAGCTTAGCTTAGGTTACAGATGCTTATGGTTGCTTACGGATACTTAAACCCATGCTAATTTCAAATAAAGAAAAGAAAAAAAAGGGAGAGAGGAAAGTGGTGAAATTGGGGCAAGCAGGGGGTCAAACAAGAGAAGAAATAAGTAGGGATGTGCAGGACGAGTGTAGGAAAGCACCTTAGCTCTGCATTTCTTTGGCAGCAACAGCTGCTTTCAATGTGGGCAATTTAGAATTTTGAGCCTCACACCCTACAGGGAGGTGTGTTGACATCATAGAATATGGATGACTGGTAGAGTTAGAGTGTGTGACGGGTACATGTCTCTGGGCAAAATGCAGAGAAATATATGGGATGTGATTTTTTTTGTGAGACAGATGCCCTTTTCTTTTTTAAGGTGAGAGTGGGATGCTAAGGAAGAATTATTGGTAAGTGTGGTGAGGGAGGTTTGGTAGAAGAGGTTGCATTCGCAGACAGACAAGACAGACAAGACAGCAGACAGGGGCAGTGTATGACACATAGGGGGTAAACTCCCTGACAGGGAGGGTGGTTGGGAATCCAAGGCTCATGAGCCCCCCAGATGGTTTGTAGTGGCACTGATGTCCCCACCCAATAGCAGTCACCACTACTCTTTCACAGCCACAAAGGTGGCTGTGCTGGGGACTGGGCTGGAGGGGCCGCCTGCCCCACTAGCTGCAACAGGCTGCCTTCCACCTGGCACAGGCAGTCATCCAGCTCTGTCTGGAGGATACTGTGCACCATGCCACATACCTCATCCTGGGTGACTACGTCCACACCTGGCTCACTTGCAGGGGGGGCAAGCTCCATCCCCTGCAGCAGGTCCACCTGAGGGTGGTGCATGACCAGCAGATAAGGGAGGTCTGGTTTGCATCCCAGACATGCTAGGATGCAGTGCCATGGCCAGGTGGGGTGGGAGAGACGGATCTGCTGGGATCTGGCTTCTCATATGTGCTATGGTGTGGAAATTAACAATGAATATTGGTTAGTCATGCACAACACATTACAACATTAGTCAAAATACCATGAATGTATATTTCCATTTACCTAAAACAGTGCAATTATAACAGTGCCATAGCAAACAGAACCCATGCATGTATGGAATGGCATTCAGGGTTGCAACAGCATGCCAGTTAGTGGTATGTCAGGCAGGCAATAAAATGATTATTCAACAGGGAATATTAGTATGCACACAGTTAAACAATTATAAACCAAATAGAACAATGGCCCAACAGTAGAGGTTTGTTTAGGAGCATAACCATGTTGGTTTCAGTGTGATGGTTGGATCAGTTGAGTGGTGGAGGAAGGGAACAGATTCAGTTGACAACTGCTGTCAAGTATATTTGTCAGTACACTACTATTCACTACTCTACATTCTGACCAGACTTACAATATCCCTGGGCCATGGGGCTGCTATACCACACCAACAGCTGTAGATATCAACAGAGCAATTGTACCCTTATTTTAGTTGTACACATCAGACCTGTTTCTATACCAATTTCTTTACCTGTGGGCCTGTGCAGAAGAACTGTGTGCACATTACATTGCTGCTTCTACACATATTTCCGATTCACATATTAGTTACAGGCCCTGGAGTGTGTGTTTTGCCTTTCACATACATCTACTGTGACATTCTCTGTGTGCAGGTTTCTTGGCAACTGGGGAAAATATCCGTGACAAAGTGACACTTGAGGGGCTTTTCTGGGCCAGACTGCAGAGTGTGGATGTCAAGCTTGCATCTGTTTTTATGACTGGGCTGATCATGACAGCAATTGCACACCTTTCATAGTTATACACATCATACTAGTATTTCTATTCAGATTTCTTTACCTGTGTGCCTGTATGGAAAATGTATGTGTTGCAGTACATTATTTTTTCTATTCAGATTGCAGTTTACAGCTGTAGAATCAGACTGAGATGTTAGTGGCATTTCCTGGATTTGAACCATGCTGCGTGTGCAAAGTTGAACTACAGGCCTAGCCCTTATCAGACTGAGCTACTGGGGAAGTGTTGTCTGTTTCTTTTGACATTTCTATCTAGTACATATTTTTGTGCACAGTACTTTTATTATGACATGTTGCATTAATTGTTTTCCATTTTCAGTACAAATTATGCATACACAACAGACATTGGTGTCATTGTTTGTGAAATATGTGCACATTAGCTGGATTGCACATTTGACTGTTTTACAACTATGTACTGCAATTTAAATTAATGAGTACACAGTGTAGGTTTTAAATCTGCACTTGTTAGCCTTATGCATTTTTCAGTACATTCACAGCTACATATGGCTGAAATTGAAAGGTTAACATAGGACAATGTTGGCAGACAAACAAGTGAAACACATTCTGATGGGAATATGCTTTTTTCAGTTATTTGACATACCCATTCTAAAGTATGCAGACAAGCAGTGCTAAATCAGTTCAACTCAGTTAATGCATTCTGCAGGACATATGCATTTCTATTTATCAGGTACAAGTGAGATGACACACAACAGTGTTTGGGATCACCTTTATTAGATTTGACATACATATCTGTACATGACGCAAAAATCCACAATTACTATTCCTGCATGATCTGCACAGGGGAATGCTTTTCATTTCTAACTGTTACAGTAGCCCTCACATGGCACTTTCTTGGCTGGTTCACTCAGACACACTCATACATATTCTAATATTCCTCTCCCGCATATTGTACCTTGTTTGCTACTGATATCTGTATTACACAGCAGCTGGGAATACTCCATTGTAACACTGACAGCCTGATACAGGCATTTAATCCTGACTTTTACAGCACAATTATACATACAGGCAGTACTACCATTACTATAATTTTGATTTCTTACTGCTAATAGTAGGGGGTATTCTGTACTCACCATACTGCCAACACAGCCAGGCCAGTTGCTGGGCATAAGGCTCAACATTCTGGGACCTCTCTGCAGCAGCTGCATGGGGAGACATCACACATTAATCACACCTGCACAGTCACAAGTTGAACTTTTCCCATTCTTAGTTAGAGATACATAACACTGAAAACTTACAGACAGGTGGGACATCCTATGCTCGGGCTTCTTGGATCCACTGGTCCAAGAGTGCACCCCTCCTCCACTTCAGGTGTTATGGTGATGATGTACCAGTTCACTAGTCCGGGATATGCCAGTGGCAATGATAAGATTACGTGCAAGCTGGTTCCAGGCCTCTGCTTTGTACTGTGAGCCCTGGTACTGGCCCTGCAGCAGCCTGCCATCATGGTTTTTAACTAGAAGCCCAGCCATGGCCCTGGACTCCTGGATGCCCCAACGTTGCACTCGGAAGCTCACACCTTCATCAACACCAGACATTTTGGTCCTGCTATGTGCAGTCCCAAATGGTTATGGCTGTATTCCTGTCTGTGTGGTTTAAATAGGGTAGTTTTCCTGCACTTTTTCTTGATTGGGTGGTTTTAATATGCTGCACTATGCTTAGCTCCGTGGAAATCCGCATAGCAATGCTTACACCAGCTAAGCAGAGCTGAAAGCAGGTAAGCAATGCTTACACTAGCAAAGCAGTGTTTAAATCTATTTTTTTCATTAAATTTATAAATTATTTTTTACATTTATATTTTGCATATTCCCACCCCTACTGTTCTATATGTGAGCCATATGGTTGACATCAATCATTCAAATTCCTTAAAAGTTTATTAAATAATTTGGCAGGGGGGATTCAAACCGAGCATGTTCTACATACTATAACATGGCAGTACCACTACACTACAGCAGTTTGATGAGTGTTTCTATCACAGTAGCACTTGTCTATCATTTTCAGGATTTCAGCCAGGCTAAGCATAGTGGCGTGCCATGAAAACAAGCTGCACACCGCTTAAACTTCAGATTTATTTGATGAAAAAAAATTACATTTTTTTAATTTCTATTCCTTTCCTCTTGCCCTACTGCTTCCATGCATGTAGGGCAACAGTGCATACATTTAGGAGTGTGCACTTGAAGGCTGCTGCCTTCTAGGTGTTTGTGTTTTTTTATTTTTTTTTTCAGTGTTTGCGGATACTGAAATATTAGCTATTTACATTTCAGTGTTTGCGGACACTCATTTACTTTATAATATTAGAGCCACGCTCTAATATTATATAGATTGACTCTCATCTGTGTCAGAAAGTGCCATATGGCACTTCCAGAGCAAAGGGGGCGTGTTTCATGAGCAGACACTGCTGATACACACCCCCTGCGCTCGATCCTGGTTTGTGTCCATTTAGTTTGGATAGCAGCGCACCTTCCTGCATATGCAAGGCACACTGTTATCCTAAACAGACACAAACCACTCCCTGCAAGAATAGCCTTATTCTTGCACGGAGCTTTGTGAATCCAGGGGTGTTTCACAACAATTACTTATTCATAATGCACACATTAAGTACAATTCAAACAAAATGATGTAACCAAATCAAGACAATCAGAAAACAAAGGAATAAAAACACTGACAAAAAAATATGCAAAATAAATATGCACATACTATCTACAAAAATAGTTAAAACTGTGTTACATTTTTTTAAAGAAACACTGTTCTTTATACCTGTAAACTAGTGGTGTTTAATCAGATTTGCTATTATTTTTGTGGGTTGGCACAGTTGAAGACTCTATTTTTTTTTAATCCAGCTAATCTTTTTTTTTTTCAAATTTTGTAGCAAAATTGAACATTGACAGAAACAATTTTTATGTTACTATTATTAAATATTCATACCTCTCAGTTCATACTTGGTGGTTGGTCTAGGCTTAAAGTATTCCTTACTATGCTAACTGCTATTAACGAACAATAGGTGAATGGCTTCTAGGTCATCGTCAAGTGAATGAACTCTGACCATATGATCCTGACTTAAGCATACCTCTCAACCATATCGAATTCCTTGGCAAATACTGGTTTTGAGGGCAAAATATTGGGGTGCCATGAATTAAAGAGTGGCCACTTTAATTTCCGAGTTTCACAGTTTTTATTTGAAATTGCTGCTGAAGTCATCATGTGTGGGGCATATGCGATGACGTCAGCTTCAACATGTAGGCAGGCAGCCTGTCTGTCAGAATGCAGAGCCACTCATTATTAGTGTACTTCATTTAGTTTAACTTGCAGAGAAGGCACCAGTGCGCCACTTGTTTTATTCAAGCAGTGCAGCACAGACAGCATAGCATATCTTTTTCTATATCCAGAGTCCAGGTAAGGCAAAAAGAAAAGACTGTAAAGCTTATTGCCTTATGGACATGTGAGAGAAACTTAAGTTGAAATGAAAACCAGGTCGAAACTCAGCAGTTCTTAATGTGTGAGAAATAGAACAGCAGTCTGCAAAAGTGTAATATTATACTACTATGTATTTGCATATTGCTTGCTTCTGTTAAGGTGCAGAAAGTGTATTGATTTTTTCTGGTTAAGCTGGCCTGAAATGAGAAGCGGCAGTTCTAATGTGTGAAACCGAGAACAGCAGTCTGCAAAAGTGTATGTATTGCTTGCTTGTCTGTTAAGCTTCTAATTCTGTGCAGAAAGTGCCCCATTTCAAGCAAATTTGCTTCTTATTGCAATGCTGCTGGTGGTTCAGTCCGAGTCTGACTCCATTCTGAAATCCATAGTGCCGTAGTTCAGAGAGTGCATATAAAGAACTGTTGTAGTTCTGCTTCATTTTGCATATTGCTTGCTTCTGTTAAGGTGCAGGAAGTGTACTGCTTTTTTTTTTCTGGTTAAGATGGCCTGAAATGCAAAACGACAATTCTAACTTGCGAGACCGAGAACGGCAGTCTGCAAAAGTGTGTGCATTGCTTGTCTGTTCTGTGGAGAAAGTGCCCCATTTCAAGCAAGTAAGTTTGTTTCTTATTGCATTGCTGCTGCTGTTTCAGTCTGACTCCGTTCTGAAATGGATAATGCTGTAGTTCAGAGAGTGCATGTAAGGAACTGTTGTAGTTTTGCTGCTGAATGTAAGGAGATAGTTCATAGAGTGCTGCTCATTCATTTGCTGTACTTCAGAGTGCATGCAAGGAACTGCTGCTCATTTGTAATTCTTTCTGTTGATGACTGTGTAATTCTGCCTAGGAAATACTCGTTCCGCATAGTGGTGAAATGAAGTGCCGTAGTTCATTCATTTGTATGTAGTGCATGTAAGGAACTGCTGAGCTGCTCATTTGTAATTCTGTTGCTGTATAGTTCTGCCTAGGAAATACTCTTTCCTTGTTCTGCATAGTGGTGAAGTGCCTTAGTTCATAAAGCGCATTCTGCATATGAAATACTCTATCCTCGTTCTGCATAGTGCGTGTGTGTTTGTGTGAGTGTGTGTGTGTGTGTGTGTGTGTGTGTGTGTGTGTGTGTGTGTGTGTGTGTGTGTGTGTGTGTGTGTGTGTGTGTGTGTGTGTATATATATATATATATATATATATATATATATATATATATATATATATATATATATATATATATATGCTTTTTAATGCTTTCTTTTTATAATTGCTTAAGTTTTCTTGAAAGTCAAATATTGTTAAAGACATGTATTTTGTATAATGCTGCACTAATTGTATTGTTATATGTATTTTATGCATATATTCAGTATAATGTTGCATAATGCAGGATGCAGAGAGCTTTAAACCGGTAAGTGATATTAAAGTCAGAAATGCAAGTAGTGAACATGCATATAATAAAGCTGTCTTTCTAAGAGTCACTATATACACACAGTTGTAATTGAAAGCACCTGACAGTGTAAGTAAAAGACAAATCAAAAACTGCTTGATGCCTGTGTGATGATAATATACCCTTGCCCATTAGGTAATTGTGTTGAATACCAATCATAAAGCAATCTCTACTGCTAAACTGTTTATCTTTTTTACATGGGTTATGTTATGAGCTACAGGAATCAGCCCACACACATTGTTTTCTTGTTTACAAATGGTTATGGGTAGTACAGTCATCATTTCCTTTTGCACACTTCTGTATTATGTTTTCAGCTGTTGGCTTACAATTGATAAATAAATGCATAGTTATGACCCAAACATTAAATCCCTTATTGTTTTCTTCTGTGCTGCAAGCCTGCAAGTCCCATAAATTAGAAATTCACATGGTTAAATGGATAAAATTTTCTCCATGTAACAGAAACTTGAGCTGTTCATTTGCCATTCAGTAGAAAGAGCTATTCAGCAGATTCTTTAGCAGAAGCAGACCCAAGCCAGCTAATGTTGCTTTCAGTAGTTGCATATTCTTAGCAGAACCGTAAAAACAAGGAAACAGTGGGTCTATATTAGAACACCGAACTTTCTAAATTTTGAGTGTTCTAATATCGAACCCTATTAATCGAATATTTAAAACATCGAACATACAGAACAGCAAAAGTTTTCCTAGGGAAAAAATTTGCTGTTCCAAAACACATACACACAACACAAGCACACCAAACAAACAGCAATCCACACACATACACCTAAACTCTTACACCTAACCCTACACTAAACTATACATACACCACTAACTATCCACATACCTTAAATCAAACCCTAGCCCTAAGGTCCATCACTATCGCACAGTCACCTCACCCGCGCCCTAACCCTAACTCACCTACCCCGCCCTAACTCTCACTTCCACACAATCGCACACTTACCTGACCTGCGAGCTAACCCTAACTCACCTACCCTGCCCTAACCCTCACGTCCACACAATCACACACTTACCTGAACCCGACCCGTAACTTTCCACCACAGCACTGAAAATACCGAAGCAACAGAAATGGACAACCAAATTCTTTCCCTAGGAAAAAATTTGGTTTTCTGTTTCTTCGATATTTTCAGCGTTCGCTGAAAATGGGTCGATATTAGAACACTCAAAATTTTGAAAGTTTGGTGTTCTAATATAGACCAGAAACAGTGAAGTGCATTTTCTTTCATTACTTACTGGAAAAATGTTCAAAACAAATTTAAAATGCATTCTAACAAGTGTACTGTATTATACAAGGAATATAATTTAATAGTCAGGAAGGTGTATAAAGAAAATAACACATGGATGTTTCTTGTTTTGTGTGCAAGGGCCAGTGATTTGAAAACAGCCCAAAGGTAATCTTTATCCACTACTGGCCAGATGCATTTTCTTTGGATGTGGTGTGGGTATTCAATGCTGTTTCAATGAATGTGAGTTTCAAGGGCAGAGAAGTTTTAATGTCAAGCCTATTTTCATTGTGAGACAGTATTGCTTACTTTACCACATGATGTCTATTAGTGTTTCTGCATTATTGTGCTGTAAAATGTAAAAATAAAATCCAAATAATCATTGTAGAAGTAAAGCAGTATGCATACATTAGTGTTTATGGTAAATGGGGTGAAATAGCCAGGTAATGGGACATTGGAATGGCTGTAGGGGGACTCTGGTGCCATATTTTGGTTGTCTGTTCTTCAGTTTGCATTTGAAAGTTGGTATCCCACAATTCCATTGGAGTGGGTGGGGTTACATAATTATGTATGCAAATTAGATGTTAATCAGCATACAGATTTCTACCTATTTTTCATGGCCCTTGTCCAGATTTTTGATGTTTCCAGGTTGAGAGGTATGGACTTAAGGTGAGTTAGTTCTGAGTAGTACTGGCATAAACATTGTATACCGAGCTTCTGCCATAATGAGGTTTCACAATAAAATAGTGTATAGAATAAAAAGTAAAGATCTCAAGATCAGTCCCTGTGATAGTCCACCTTTCACTGGATATGAGGAGGAGGAATTTAATCCCAGACCACCCACTGGGTATAGCAGAGAGGTGGGAAGTAAACCACTCCAGTTCTGGGAGGGGTGGGGGGTAATGCACAGTAAGACCAGAGCTGCTTGATCAAGATGACCTGGGCAACAGTGTCAAATGCTGCTGAGGCATCCAGCAGGCAAGAAAAGAATAGAAATGCTGGTGTCTAGCCATCAAAGCAGCATTTATTACATAAAAGAAAGCAGCATCACTAGTATGTCAAGAGCAAAATCAAGAATGATAAGGATGCAAGAGCCCATTAGGCATATGATAAGACACAGGCTGTGCACAGACAGCTTTCTCAATAACCTTGCATTGAAAGGGCAAGTATGAGATGGGACCAAAGCTGTGCAATAGTTTCCTTCATGGCAGCTGGGAAAATACTAGCCTATAGACAGGAATGTACTGTCTGATAAATTGTTGGGACCTTTTTACCAAGCAAAAAAAAAAAGTCAGTCTAGAGGGAAATCTGTTCAAACACAGTCATAAAGAACATGCTAGGAATCATATCTAGCTAGGAGCTCCTCATCATATGCAGGAATAACAATTACTGCCTGGGAAGAAGAACAATCCCTGCCAGAGACTAGATGAGTTCCCATTGAGTCTGAAAGAGAAAAAACAGATTTTAATGTAGCAGTATTTTCAGAAAAACACAAAGCAGCTGTCATTAATAAAAAAGATAATGCTTTCTGAGTAGCAAGGCATGTAGGGCTGCACAATTCCCTCATTACCCGAAATAGCATATTTTGTTAGTTAGCCACTGCAGAGCTGTCTCTCTCTCTCTCTTCCCTCCAACATATAAGCTGCCTTTTCACAAGAAATCTCAATATGGTATAAATTATAGTTCTTGGTTAGATCAGGTTTGTGTCTCCAAACACCTGTTTCCCATCAATAACATTGCCAACCTATACCCTTTGCGCCAACTGGAATGCAGTTTGAGACCATATCATGGATCCTGCTCCTTTAGGGTGCTAGATCATGCACAAAATGGAGGTAGATTACTATGAACCAAGAAACAGTGACATATTTTAGTCTCCTACAAAGGTATTAAGGCTGCCAGCACCATCTTCTTTGGAGTGATGTGAGAAATATTCTGGCATTCCCTTATTTCAATACTGGGAAAACCAAAGTACAGTAGCTCAATACCAAAGAACACAATTAAGTGCCCAGGTGATTGATGAGACTGGGTCTACCACTAAGTCCAAAGCCTTCATACCCAGTAGTAAGATTAAATCTGACATATATACTAAATATATGTATTGTAGTGGTAATTACCTGAGTAAATTCATATTTTTTTCATAATGCATTGCATTTTTTTATCAAGACCCATTAACTCATTGCTAGCCTAGATGTTAAAGTCAGCAAGAGCAGTAATGTTCAGGTAGCCAAACATCAAGTCAATGACAAAGTTGGTGAATTAGTTCAGGATTAGCCTTACACAACTGGTTAAATGGTTGATGAGGAGAAATCTTCAGTTTGCTCCTGCAGCTATGATATATGCAAAGTCTTTTAATGCTCCTTGTGGCAACCTGAGCTAACTGCAACCTAGATTTAAAGCAGACTACAACCCCACCCCTGATCTTATCCAGCTTCAGCCACTGGATTACAGTTACTCTAGAAGGAATAGCAAGGTGCATAATGTGGGTCAAATTTATCAGAATAAAAGCAAGGTTGTTTACGGCTGAGATAATCTCAGACTTGTTGCAGATGCGACTTATATTAATGTACAGTATCATAAAGGTAGGCACATGAGGATAGTTCACATTCATGAAACATTTGGGAAGAAGCAGTACTCTGGGAACTAATTGCCATTAAGATAGATGAGAATCTTTGCACTTTATCTGGGGAGGGATTGCATTAAGTGACTATCACAGGGTTCTGCCCAGTGGAGGACAGAATAATCTGCTTCTGATGAGCAGCTCTATGCCTGTATAAAATGTGTAGGCAATTGTATAATTGAAGCACAGGAGTAGGCATACCAGGAGAGGTAAGAGGGTGAAGGGTCAACAAAGAGTGTCTATTTTAGAAAAGGACTGCATACTTATTGTAACATCCGGACAATATCCCACCAGACTATCAACAATAATGTGACATCCATTCCTATCCTGGATCAGTAGCTAAGGAGCTTCAGTCCTCACTACTGCCTCCAATAGGAGACTGTCACTTAAACAGGAGTAATATTTCACAATTTTCCCCTAACAGCACAACAAGAACATGCTCTATAACCTGGGGCTGGACTGTATACTTCTGTCCACTCGTAAATAATGCAACTCGTTATTACACACTTTAGAGCAATGGGTCCCAGTTTTAGAGCTCTGATACACTCACACTTAAATAAATTAAATCTGACACATCCAAACACTTCTGGGAAAGCCTGAAATAGATTTCCAGCTGTGCCCCTTCCCCAAAATAATAAGGTAATACATTGCCACCAGTCAGAAAGCCTACATGCCCTTTTAAATGAGTGTCCAATTATGAAAATTAGATATTGAAACAAATGATAGAAAATTATCTAAAGCAACCAGGCTTTTAGAGTTGCCTG
Organism: Protopterus annectens; assembly: GCF_019279795.1. Taxonomy (NCBI): domain Eukaryota; kingdom Metazoa; phylum Chordata; order Ceratodontiformes; family Protopteridae; genus Protopterus; species Protopterus annectens. Next base: position 376,744,756 of record NC_056727.1, on the reverse strand, counting down.
GGAAGTTATCAAAGCAGGTATAAGCACTCTCAAATCACTTAAGAAACCACCGACTGACCAACCACAGTAGAAGTTAATAAAAATATTTAACAATGAGCAAAATTATTAAAAATATAAAACGGTAATTTCCAATAAACTAATAGAACTCAATCACCAGGAAAATGAAATCAATACTGAAGGATAGAAATCCAACATTTAGAAAAACTCTGATTAGTTATACTTTTCCTATCTGACTAAAGAACACTGTCCCTGATCTAAACTAAATTATTACAACAGAGTAAAGGCAGGCTTACAGTTCTTGGTGGGTCATTTTGGGTATCCACTGCACAGTACAACTGTAACTGGAAAATGACAACTGTAACTGGCTGTTAACTGACAACTACTGACTTCAACTGTCTTCATCAGGCTCTTTTATAGACTAGCTTAACTGTCACAACTGTTCCAGTTCTAATTTTCACTTCATAGTTTGAAAATCAACCAATAGCTGTTTACTAACGTTCCTTCCTGTCTTTCAGCCTCTGGCAGTAACACATAGCAACTGTCAACATTCTGATGACATAATCTGCAGATCAGCTGATTCTGGACAGTCTGCAGTTAGAATCTTCTTCACAAATATGCACTGTCAGAAATGTAAAGGAACATTGTTCAAGTCCTTAAAATATTCTATACAGATTATAAATCAACATGTAAGAACTTATTTACAATATTATAGCTAGACATGGTGTCATATAATACAAAGGTTAATCTGAAATGATGCACAAAACTTCAACCAGACATGCTAGGACAGATGACAGTGTCTAATTTCTTCACACTCACTGTACTGATGCATAATAAAACTAAGCTATCTGGACAATGTAATTTATAAGTCAGCTCAGTAGCAGATTTAGAGAGGGTAAAATGAATATCATAATAAAAGCTAGACAGGCCATGGAGAATTAAAAGAATGGGACAAGATAATGGAAAGATTTCTGTATTTGGAAGGAAAAAACATTAACATATAAACCATCACCCTCTTCAAAAAAAGTCAGTAAGCTTGAGCTCAAATTCAAACATTTTGCATTCATTTAAGCAGAACTATCCCCAGCAAAGAACATACAGGAATAATCCCACTAATGCATGAAGTGAATAATAAAATGACATACAAATTATGTAGAAGGAAAGCTAAGCTTGCTTTAAGAGTCACAATGGGGACATATGAAATTTGGAACTTCTTAATGAATCAAAGATAGGGAAAAACTTAGGATAACCAAAGTTGCCAAATCAAAAGCTAATTCAGAGCATCAAAGAGAGAGAGAGAAAGCGAGCGAGAGGGAGAGATGCAAACTAGATGAAACCTAATATTAGTGAAAAGAAATAATATTAGTAACCTGCAGGAATAAAATAAGATGAAAAAAAGGAAAGGGGACTTGTAATAATGTAGATGGAGGAGTAAAGACAAATAAGTGTCTGGGAAATAACAAAAATAAGTATAAGGATCTATGTTCAAGATAGAAAACAGTTGTAGGTTATGAAAAACAAAAAGTAAAAATTTGAAAAAAAAATGAGAAAGTCACAAGCAAAACTTGAAATTCTGCAGTCTGAGCCAAACTAAACATATAAATAAAAAATAAGTGTCAGTGGAATACTAGTTAGCACACATTCCTTTGATAATGAAAGTGAGCAGACTGTGGGTTTGGGCCTTATGCCAGGCACATGGATATATTTGTTCATAATAACACTGAAATGCAGAATAAGAAGGGTACTGGACTTCTAAGTGTGCCATTCATCAGGTGTGGCATTAAACTGAGGTCACATCTGTCTGATTTGGTGGTATCTCAGAGGTATGTAAAAGAAAGAATTGTGGTGCTCTGTTAAATTACATTCATATTTCAAAGTACATTGCAGGAAAAAAGTCCAGAATTTTTACAAATCTTCCTTTTAAATAAGCAACTGTCTCAGCCCTACATTATCTGGCTACTTCCTTAGAACAACATCAGGAAAGCAAATCCTTGCATTAGTTATTAAACAGTCAACTTTTTTACAATTTGTATAATTCCAGCTTTGCTATTCCATTTCTTATTAATTAACTCTTCCCTGGAGTTATCCTTCCATAAAATCTGCACACTTTGAATAACAATGCTTTCAGTTTTCAAACTCTGTTTTTCAAAATAGTTCCAAAGTACTCACATAAAGTATCCATATATCAGGTTAACTTCTAGTATATGACTTAAAATATAAACCATCTTTTTGTGCTAAGATTTCCCAGAATTCTTTAAACCTGTTGCATTGAAAAAAAATATCAGATATAATGTTTCCTCATCTCCACACCATTCATAGATATGATGAATGGAAATCCAACAATTAACAGTAATGCCAAGGTGTCACCAATAAGTGCACGAAAAACCTCCTGGATGTATAAAACGGAGAATTTATTGCAAAAGGCATATAATAAAAATATGTGGTAGTTAAGCGCTTTCACCCATACAGCTGTGGGCTTCTTCAGAACACCACTCAAAAAATCGCTACAGCTTAAATTTGAAAGTTGGTGCCAAAAAATCTTCCTCATTTAAAGCCGTATATCATCAAAATTGAAAATGTTCACGTGTATATTTGATACAAAACCATTAAATACATTTATTATCAGATATATTCAATATAATTCATACAATTTTACAAAACAATTCATATAAAAACTCCTAATAATTTGTCATTTGATTATTAAAAAACAATTTTTATGTATAAAAAACTATGTTATGCATATATAAACGTTCCCCAAACATCTGAATGCCTATAACATTATTATATGGCCATCAGGCATTATTTAAAATATTAAACTAAATCCATTTTCAGTCAAGGTCATTTTTCTTTGTTAAATAGAGTTTTTAAGGTCACTCTACCTTCATTTTGTGCGTATCAACAATTAAGGTGCTGTAATTTTTTATTGCATATGTTGTTCTTCATCCTAGATATATAATAAAATATATGTTCATTTCATATACTGATGAATGTACAAAATATCATTATATAAATTCCTAAATGTTATTCTGTGTCTTTCAATGTTAACCTATTCCATTGGCAAAATGGGCTTGCAAGAAATGTGATCACTGAGTCCTGGTGATGTGGTTGCGTCCAAGTATAATTGCCACCAAACTTCCTTGAACCCCAAGAGGGTTTTGAGATCTCCCCCTCTGGGGTCCGCTTTAATGGTGTCCAGTATGGCAAATCTAAATTCATGTGCCTCTCCCACTTTCTCAATGTGTCTATATAAGGCATTGGTAGTATCCTTTCTCCTAATACTATAAATGTGGTCATATATATGTTTTCTTAAAGATCTCTCAGTTTTTCCTTTATAATAACTCACACATATAGTGCACTTTGCCAAGTAAACATGCATCTTGGTGTTACAAATGCCATATTTAAAACTCACTGTTGTATGACACCCATTGTCTATTTTAATTTTATCTTTCTCTAGTATATATGTGCATTGATTGCAAGTCCCACATTTTGTAGAATATTTTCCTTTGCCTTTATAAACTCCTCTAACTTGTGTAGATTGATGGAATTGTTCTAAATAATTTTTAATATTACGTCCCATCTTATACACAAATCTCGGTTCGGTTCCTATGATGTCCGTCAATGTGGAGTCTCCCAACATCAAATACCAATATTTAGTTAATATATTAAGTACTTGTCCTACAATGGGATTGTACATAAGTATACATGATCTCTGATATTGGACGTTATCTTGATTCTTCTTTCTCACTATATCTTGTACATGTCTGTTAACTTGTCCTGATCCCAATAAAGGTTTGAATTCGTTCCCCCATTCCTGTATAATGTATTGTCCTACATTATGCATCATGCTTACCAGATAACCTCTCTCTAGAAACAAACTGGTTATAAATGTAATTTCTTCAACCATTTCACTGTAATGAGAGGTCATACGTTCAGCGCGTATACATTGTCCTTTGAAAATGTTATATTTGACCTTCTTTGGATGACAACTTCCATATTCAAGATAATCATTGGAAAATGTATTTTTTCGATGTATATGGGATTTGAATCCTCCTTCCTGGCTCTAGATGTATGTATCGAGATAAGCTATACCATGATAGCTATGGGAAAATGTGAATTTGAGAGATTCACTACTACTATTGAGAAATTTAATAAAGTTGTCAAATTTTTCGATACTATCATCCCATAAAATATAAATGTCGTCTAAAAATCTCGAATAGTGCTTGACACTTTTAAAGTATGCACTAGGGAATAGAATGGTATCTTCCCAATCAAGCATTACAAGGTTCATAAAAATGGGCACAAGCAGCGTCCATTGCAACACCTCTAGTCTGACGAAAATGTTCTCCTTCAAAATAGATGTAATTATTGTCGTGTACTATAGACATACATTCCATAATCAGACACACGTTCTCCCAATCTAAATTAGTATGTTTCATGATACTATTACATAGTGCTTCAAGTCCTGCTTGTTTAGGGATACAAGAAAAAAGATCAATGACATCTATAGTGACAAACATAAGCCCTTCTTTCCAATCATCTACCGGATAGTTACTTAGGAACTCCCAAGAGTCCTTCACCATATGTGATACCTTGTTATATATATGTTTTAACCAAATATCAATTATTTTACCCATGGGGTAGGTTTTTGACTTGCTTCCAGATACAATTGTTCGAAAAGGTGGATCCTGAGTATTTTTGTGAACTTTAGGAATTCCCACTAGTGTAGCTAGTCTAGGGAATCTTACTTTCAAACCATTATATATTTCATCTGTAATTCTGCCTTCAATATGAAATTCCTCTATATATGAATCTATACGCTGATAAGCTATGCTAATCTCATTGATTGAGATAGATTCATAATTGCCTGAAAGATGTAAAATATCATACATTTTTATGATATATTCAATGTTGTCATATATAACCACCCCTTCTCCTTTGTCCAGTTTCATCACTCGTATGTTTTTGTCACTTTGTAGAGCTTTCAAAGTTTTAATTTCCTCTTCAGTTAAATTACTTTTTGATATATTATTTTTTATCCTGTAGTACATTTGATAAACTTCCCTCGTCACTATATTCTCATATGTTTCCACATATGCGTGACTCGTGGGTATGAAAGTACTTTTTTTCTTTATAGTAGAATCGATGTTATGTTTTTGAGATGTCTTGTGGCCATCTTTAAACATAATAGCAAGATTGATTTTTCTCAAAAATTTTTTGATCTCAGACAAGCAGTCCACCAGATCAAATAAGGGGTTAGGTATGTATTTCATTCCCTTTGCTAACAACTTAAAATGTGAAATATATATCAAAGAACTGGAATAATTGTAAATTTTAAAATTATTCCAGATGTGACCATTACCATTTATTACTATATTATTATCATATTTGCGATTGTCACATTCACTATTTAGTACCACTGTTTGTCCTTCCCCCAATAGTTCTGCTTGTTTTTTTTTTGTAATACTGTTTTGTGATCTGTTCTTCTGTACCCTGTTTGCATATGGCTGCCCCTGTTGGACTACATCCCCCCGAAAATGTGAATCACTATCCTGATAAAATGTATTGTCCTTAAATTCCCTTACTGTGTTTTCCCTATGATGCTCTTTGTTTTTATCCGTTGAACTTTCTATCTCTCTTTCCCATTTATAAGCTTGACCCTTTCTATATTGCTCAGCGTCCCTTAAAATCTTTTTATGCTTCCTTTCACTAATATTGTGTATTCTCTTATCTGCAACCGTAAATTGTTTTATATACAATCTCTCCCACTCAGAAAATAACAGGTCATTAATTATTCTAGTATTTAAAGTATCCATTTCTTGTATCAATTTACAAAGTTTCTCATCGTTATACTTTATAATTAATCTCATAAAATTAAAACCACATTCATTAAAAAATTGATTGAACTCAGTAATAGTTAAATCTGTAATGTCTGTCCCAATGGGTACTTTGAAAAATCATAGACCCATAGGAACAATTTTCATAGTTAAACATTTGTGCAAATATGCATTGTCCACTTTCAGTCCATTAATTCTATTTAGTTTCTTACCCAACAAATATATCATATCTTTTAATGTACCTACATTGTTACTTTTGGAAGAAACATTGACTTCCTGACTCTGTAAAATATTGTCAAAGTTGTAATTGTTAATCAGGAATTTGTTAATATGCACGTCCTTGGTTCCCTTACCAAGTCCGTCTGAATTACCAATGGAATGTGCATTTAAATGTACAGTACCTTTTTCTTGTTGACGTGTATTACTTGTAGCCATAGAATACGTTTTTAATGGTAGGGCTGTCTTGGGTTTGCTGCCTGTACGTTTTGCCTCTTCATCAACATCATATAATGAAAAATCGAAGGTAAAATCAGTTATGATAATCTTGCTGCTGTTTGCGGTTCCGTAACATCTAATGCATTCACCATATCAATCGGACTTCTCCTAACACCCATTCCCTGTCCATTGGGGATGCCAAAACTGTCATTTTTTTCCTCACGATCTCTAGAGAAAGGTGTTGTACTCCTGTTGTCATTGGGGTCAGACCCGAAATTCGTAATACCCTCTGTCTTCTGTGGGACATCACGAGCAATGCTGTTACTGTTGATATGGTCAGCTGTTATGTGGTTTTGTTTGTTAACATGAGAACCTGCAGTACCATCCATTTTAGCACCCGACCATGGAAAACCCAAAAACAGTTATAATAGCTGACGTACTTCCTCTTTTAAAGATGCAACCTCCACTCATAATTTGGCTAAGTCTTCTTTCTCCGCTTCATTATTTGGAGGTGAATTGTCATGGATGACCTCCAAGGCAAGCAACAACAGAATATATGATGAATGGAAATCCAACAATTAACAGTAATGCCAAGGTGTCACCAATAAGTGCATGAAAAACCTCCTGGATGTATAAAACAGAGAATTTATTGCAAAAGGCATATAATAAAAATGAGGGGTAGTTAAGCGCTTTCACCCATTACAGCTGTGGGCTTCTTCAGAACACCACTCAAAAAATCACTATGGCTTAAATTTGAAAGTTGGTGACAAAAAGTCTTCCTCATTTAAAGCCGTATATCATCAAAATTGAAGATGTTCACTTGTACATTTGATACAAAACATTTAAATACATTTATTATCAGATATGTTCAATATAATTCATGCAATGTTACAAAACAATTCATATAAAAACTCCTAATAATTTGTCATTTGATTATTAAAAAACAATTTTTATGTATAAAAAACTATTTTATGTATATATAAACGTTCCCCAAACATCTGAATGCCTATAACATTATTATATGACCATTGGGCATTATTTAAAATATTAAACTAAATCCATTTTCAGTCAAGGTCATTTTTCTTTGTTAAACAGAGTTTTTAAGGTCTCTCTACCTTCATTTTGTGTGTATCAACAATTAAGGTGCTGTAACTTTTTATTGCATATGTTGTTCTTCATCCTATGTGATCCTGAAAATGTAAAAATATATAATAAAATATATGTTCATTTCATATACTGATGAACGTACAAAATATTATTATATAAATTCCTAAATGTTATTCTGTGTCTTGCAATGTTAACCTATTCCATTGCCAAAATGGGCTTACAAGAAATGCAATCATTGAGTCCTGGTGAAGTGGTCGCGTCCAAGTATAATTGCCACCAGACTTCTTTGAACCCCAAGAGGGGTTCCAAAGTACTCACATAAAGTATCCATATATCAGATTAACTTCTAGTATATGACTTAAAATATGGACCATCTTTTTGTGCTAAGATTTCCCAGAATTTTTTACACCTGTTGCATTGAAAAAAATATCAGATATAATGTTTCCTCATCTCCACAGCCTTCATAGATACATACATACATTAATACTTTTAAATAAATATTTATACTTCTCTGTCTTTATACTTCATCTTCTCTTTCCCATGGATTCTATTGTGTTCCAGTCTCCTGAAGAAGATCTCCAGCTCTGGTTCATTCACTTTTCCTCTTTACCTTTATCCTTATGCCTTTGTATTACTTCACCAAATATACTACAGTTTTTCCTTAGTAATTTCTGCAACATTTTCTCCTGTTCCATCATTACCTTACTGCTGTTCTTAAATTTAATAAAATTAACTAAAACACTTTTGGAGTAAATCTAACTCATCTTCCTCTTTCTTAGTGCAAAAATGCCTCTTTTATCAGGTAAATTTAGGAATCCCAAATTATGAAAAACACAAACCCCATCCACTGAGACTCTATCTTCTCCTGCAATGGATAAACCTGAGTGAAATCCAACTTCCCCTAAAATAAGGTATGATATGTTGGGAAATTTACTTGTTGCCCCAATTCATGAGGGGTATAGGTGCAAAACAAGGGGTGAATTTGAAGTTTCCCACCCACTAATCCAAACTGAATTTGAACAGAGTAAGAGAAGTACTTTGTTTTTGTCAAGTAGAAGTCGGTTCATAAAATTGGTTTCCCTGTAATATATATCTATTCCTCTAACATGTCCTATGTTGCAAAATAGATTGAGATCCCTTCAATAGGAGTTTATTTATTTTTATTTATTTTACATTTGTTGATTGGGGTAGTCTGACTGGATATATGTCCATTTTCACCTGTGGCCTGGGGAGAAAAGCTCCAGATAACACAGACAGAACATAACATATATGAGTCAAACATATTTACAAAGCTGTCTAGTAGGTACTCACAATATACACAATATACACAGTGTGTAATAGTATACAAAAACAACAGGTTGCAGCAAGCTATTACGAGCAAGAGGTCCATACAATATTAGTTTAAATAAGGCATTGAATAAGTACTGATTAATCAGGGTTAGTGCAGGGACAAAGCCAGTGGTCTTTAAAATACTGTTTGTGACCTTTTTTGAAGAGACTTAAAGAAGGTTCAAGGGTAAGGTTAGATGGGAGTGAATTCCAAGTTTTACCAACAACATCGGCAAACAGGGAGTCACCAGCTGAGTTAATGGCTTTGTGGGTTAGGACCAACAGTTTATTGGATGATCGTAGTTGCCTTAAATTACTGTATGGCTTTATGATATTTTTGAGTGCTGGAGTATTTTCAGGGTGGTACAGAATTTTGTGTGCTACTATAAGCTGATTGAACAGAAGTAGGCTAGGCAGTTCCAGCCACCTGAGAAGTCTGAGGTTTTGATAGTGATGTGTCCTATATGTTGAGCCTATGGCAAATCTGGCAATATGGTTATAACAGTGAGAGTGCTTACTAAGTTCAGTTTTGCTCAAATTGGAGAGTATGCAGGAGGCATATAGAAGGGTAGAGAGTAGGTGTGAGGGGGCGATTGCAGTCCTAGCTAATGGAGTTAGAAAAGGTTTGCTTCTGTACAATGATCCAAGCTTCTTATTAATGCTTATCGTTTTATTGATATGCAGATAAAATTTGAGATTATTGTCCACTATTACTCCTAAAAGCTTAGTATGGCCATCTGGAGAGATAGAGGTACAGTTGTTGGATGTTATGGAGAAGGAAAATGGGGTGGACCTACTGGTGGGGGTAAAGAGGAGCAGTTTAGTTTTGTTGGGATTTAACAACAGATGGTGATTAGAGAGCCAATTTTCAACTGTGTTAAATGTGTTTTGTGTTAAGGTTTGCAGGTCTAAAGAGGAGGAGGCCATACAGATCAGGGTAGAATCGTCTGCATATTGAATGCAGGTTGCATCAGGGATGGCAGTATGAAGATTGTTGATGAAGATAGAGTTAGTAGTAATAGTTCACACTACTATTGGACTTGCAGATGTAATTATTTCAGAAACAAAAGGGTTTATTGAGTCTTTAATTGCAAGACATAGGGCACCACTTAGCCACCTGCATGATACCAAGAAGAGTGACACGGGTTTGCGATGTATTGTATACGTTTTATGATTAGTCTCCTATTTTGTTTTTTTTTTTGTGTTGGGGAAAGCACTGCAGTCTTTCTAGTTGTGGCAAGTGTTTTGACAGGAACCTACAGAAAGGGTAATTAAAGTCAACAATTGGCCTAATAAGAGCAGACTACAGTGAAATGATTGCATCCTTAGACCTGAAAGCCATATATTTAGATATAAGTTGTGAGATGAAAAATAAATTCCTTAAAATACTGGGTACATGGTGATCCAAGGACAGTTCATTGTCTATAGAGCTTCCCAAATCCTTGACTACAGGATCAACTTTAAGAGGGGTGTTGTCAATGTGATAGTTACAAGGGAAGTTATGCTTGTGAATAGTAGTAGTATGCATTTCTTTTCAATTAGTGTAGTCTATGATTTTGACACTGGTGTTTTGTGAAAGGCCTTCTTGGAGGATATTGGTATCCTTTGAGGAATTAATAATAGCACCAAGTTTACAGTCATTTGCCAATGTAGTCAACCACAAACCCCTAGCATTTGCTTTGACAGCCGAGAAGTAAATGCCACACACAAGTGGTTCAAGGAGTGAACCCTGGGGTACCGAACATTCGTAGTTCTTTTGGAGGAGGTAGAGCTTCCTGGCCTAACTTTCTGAGTTCTAGTTGTGAGACAATTACTATCCAAACGTCATATAAGGACTTACTTACCTGGAAGAGTTTATGTATCATACCTGAATAGGGGGATAGTGTTGAATGCCTTTGTGAGGTCTATATATGCAGTGTGTATTGATATGCAGGCATCCATTATTTTACTAACCTTATATAAGATGTCAAACAGATTAAGTAGGCAAGATCTGAACTTGATGAATATGAACTGGTGTGGGTCAAGTCATCAAGCATCAAACTTATTGATAACAGGACATAATACGTGTGTGCGTGTGTGTGCGCGTGTGTGCGCATGTGTGCGTGTGTGCGTGTGTGCGTGTGTGTGTGTGTGTGTGTGTGCGTGTGTGTGTGAGAGAGTGAGAAAGAGAGAGACTCCTTAACCTCATTCATATCATCTATGGCATGTCCTGTGTATTTTTTAGATAAGGATGGCAATAATGAGAAAAATCATCAGTGGCAAAATATAACTTATGCAAGGGGTAGTTACATCTACCCCAACACCATCCAAAGCAACTGAAAGAGAGGAAATGCTGGAAACAATATATATTATCTGGAGTTTTAGCAATCTGCAGTGTGGCAGGGAAGAGGTAGAGGAACAGCTGCAATATGCAACAATTACAATGAAAAGACTTCTCCTCTTCCCAGGTAATTTATGGTGGTGATAAAGAAAAGAAAGACTTTTTGAGGACACTGTTGAAAAACAATGCTATTTCATAAGGCAAATTTATTTGGATAGTATTAATTTGTTAGAGGGTAATAATAATGGAAATTTAAGAAATGTGCTGATAAAAGGTTTAAAGTTTGTTACAACACTTGTACCAAAGTGGGCAGATTTGGAAAGTGATATGTTTACATTCAGGCACAAACTGTATTTAAAAGTATATTTTAAAAATAGAAATGTTAATAGAGAGATAGATGATATTTCTGCTGACGTGCCATCATCATCATCATCAATCCCCTTTCTTCCCATTTTTTTACATGGGGTCAGTGTTTTGTTTCAAACTTTAATGCCACTCTCCTTCTTTCTTTAACATTCATGCCTAACTGTTGCAGGTCTATACAATTCATCAACCTCTTTGCTGGAGGCTCTTGATTCCTTTTGTCTTCATGTCTGTCCCAAATCTTCTTCACAAGATCATCTTTTGTACATGTGCACAAACCCCTGTAATCTGTTCTCTTTGACCTTCTCTTTCATTTGAGCTGTTTTGGCTTCTTCATCTGTCCCACAGTGTGCATCCATCATCTATCTGAGGCACTTCATCTCCATGACCTCTAGCTTTCTCAACTGCACTACATTCACTGCCTAGATTTCTGTGCCATAAAGAAGTGGTGGTCATACCACTGTTTTGTATACCTTACTTCTCAGTTTCTTTGGCATTCTTATGTCATATACTAACCCTAAAACTCAGTGCCACTTGACTGCAGTTTCACTGATTCTATCTTTGACTTCCTCATTCAGACTTCCTTTCTCCTCAGCCACCCCTCCCCAGATACTTGAAGCCGTTCCACTATATTCCCTTCTATCTCATGTCTCAGCTTCTTCTGATTTCCCCATTTGCTGCCATTACAACTGTCTTATCATTACTCAGTTTCTTTCCATGTGCCTTCAGTTTTGCATCCCATTTTCCTGTTCCTTGCTGAGGTTCTTGTTCAGAGTCTGCCTATAATCCCAAATTGTCTGCATACAGCAACTTTTTTGATCTGTCCCCTCTTACCTGCTTGCTAATGTGGGCCATCACCAGTATGAACATAAGTTGGCTCAGATCTGAACCCTGATGCTCACTCACTCCCACTGGGAACATCTTTGTGAGATGGAGCACTTTTTATACTTAAGACATTGGGTCCTTGTACAAAGCCTGCACTAATTCGATCAATGTTCCTGGGACTTCAAACCAACACAGGATTGCCCAAAATCAGCTTTCTTGTCATATGCTTTCTCCAAGTCTAGGAATCCCCAGATGGACTGTTCCATCATCTCTAGTGTCTTCTTAATTATCTGTCTCACTGCAAACACAGGATTGATTATGTTGTATCCTTATCCGAAGCAAAACTACTCATCAGCCATCTTACTTTCTATTACTCTGCATATACGTTTTTCTGTCATCCTGTCCAAAGCTTTCAAGCAGCTTGACAAGAGTTTGATACCACTATACTGCCCACAGTTGCAAATGTCCTTTTTGTTTTTGTACACTGGTACTAATATGCTTATTCTCCAGTCATTAGGGAAACACATTTCTGTCCATACTCCTATGAGTACCCTCAGGAGCCAGTTCTTTCCTAACTCATCCAACATCCTGATCATATCTGCTGTGCTTTTATCTGTGCCTGCTGCTTTCCCTGATTTCATTTATGGTAGTGCTGATTTACTTTTCCTGGAGAAGGCTCTTCTTTTAATATAGGCAGTGTCTGGGGCAGTACAGCTTCTGTGAGGTGTTCTTCATTCAGAAGTTGCTGGAAGTACTCCTTCCATCTGCTTTTGAAGACTGGTGAGTAAGATGTTATTGGCATCTGTTATGAAGGGTGTCTAGCTCTCTTCTTTATGTTTCTGTTATTGCCTTGCAACCAGATAGAGTTTCATTGTGCCGTCTTCTGAGTCACTTTCCAGAAGATGGTAGAGTGGCTTCTGAAACTGCTCTCTTAACCTCTTTGTTAGCCAACTTGTATTCTTATCCTGCTATGTCTTTTCTAGATCACAGTTTTTCCTGAGCTCCTTTCCTTTGATGACTTCCTAGACTTTTACATTCCACCACCAGCTTTCCTTATGTTTCCATGTCAGTTGCATATCTGTTCTGTAGTCATTGCATATGCTGTTTTGAGGCATTGCCCTTCTTCAACTCCACCTATTTCTTTTTGTTCCTGAGGAGCTAAAGCCCTGGATAATTCCTTGAATTGTTCTGCTTTCTCTCTGGTCAAGTTCTAGGTCTTCAGCTTTGTCTCTGCTGATCTTAAAGCCTTCTCTGATCACCGTTTGTAGCTGATTGTGGCAACCAGTGGCTTATGCTGTGGGCTGACCTTTTCACTCACGATGACTTTGCAATGATTGATTATAACCCAGTGCCCTTTTCTTATTAAGAAAAAGTCTCTCCAAGTTGCATGTTGGTTAATCCTGTATGTGATCTTGGGACTGTGTCTGTTGCTGAACCATGTTTTAGCTATCAGAAAATAATTTGCCAACCAGAAGACTAGAATGACCTCTCCTTCGTAATTCCTGTTGCCTCACCTATTTGAACCAGGTACACACCTCTCAGCCTCTTAGCGGAGTCTCAAACTCAAATGTATATCATTATTTACTGATTATAATCCTCAATGAGTTGTCATAAAACCACACATTTTATGAAGGACAGGCCAAAAACATGAGGCAAAAATCTGGAAGTTCTGTGAAAATCTGGACAATTGAAAAGTATGACCAAGTAGTCCTCATATCATGTTTTGGTCACCCTGGTATATGCATTTAGGTACCCATTATCAATATCAATACCAGTTCATGCTGTCTTGCTTTATCTAGTGGTCCTGCAACTGCTGTCTGAATGTAGTCTTCACCTCACTACTCTATCCTTAAACTGGAGTCTGAGTTACATGAGTCTGTCACTAATTCTGAAGACTGTCTTTCAAAGCCTCTCTCACCACAATTCCCACACCATTTTAATCTGTCTTCCTCTGCACTGCCTTTACACATTGCCCTCTGAATACATAGGATATCCATTCTCCTTCCCAACATAGTATCCACTTCCAAGCTGCATCATGTCAGTGAACCTACTGATTGTAGCAATCCTTAGTTTGCATTGGTATTATGTCCAGATTTCACTTCTAGGTAATCCAATGTGGACAACTGGACACCAGCTAGCCAGTAGCTTATTGACCCAGAAATTTATGGCAAGGACACAATGTCCAATAGGAGCACATAAATGGTGTAAGTCAGGTCCTCAACCCACTTATCACCCATTTGGCAACGTTAGTCAGTATGACAGAATCACTTATGTTACATTGTACACAGTCTGTGATCCATGTTCTCCTATCTTAAGTATACTGTGCACTGGATTTGATGTCCAGAGTGACTTTTTTTGAGGGGGAGATGGGAAAGACCCCCTGTGACACAGGGAGAACGTGCAAAATCCTTTCAGGCATTGCTTGGAGGTCATGATCAAACTTTGTACTTTGTAAATGGGAGGTGAGGCCCTTAACCGTTATTCCATCTGCTCTCTCTGCTAACATGTGTAATAGTAATTTAAATTAATATATTTATGAGGAAGATTCGATCCTAGAATTTTTTGAAAGTATGTATGAAAAGAAACAGGTTTGGGATTCCAATTCACTTGTAATATTAACAGATTAAGTTTTTAGTTGTCATTTTATTAGTGGATACTAAATTGAAAATGTGTTCAAAAGTTGTAAGGAAGCACACCGCATCAACAATTTTTGCATGGCAGTATCGATCATCCAAAATTCCCGTTGGATTATTTGCTGCATAGTCAAATGATGAGAGCTAAACACTAGGGGCTATATGACAGCCCAATTATCTGAATCAATCAATGACATATATATCTGAGAATAATAATATAGATATTTGTAGGAAGTTATAATAACATAATTAATCAGCAGGTAGAGGATACTGTATTTTCTGTTTATAAAGAATGGAATTATTTATAAGATGATAAATGTGGTAAGAAATAATTGGTATATTCGTTTAATTGTTGAAGTATTAGGGCAGGTAATTTATGCTAGTCCTAGATGTGTTATAATAAGGGAAATAGTATTGCCAGCATGGCAGTATATAGTAATTTATTAAATATGGGCAGAATAATATCTTATAAAAGGGTAACTTTAAGTGCAAAAATGATGAGGCTTGTAAATATATGTTGTATGATAAAGACACTGTGATCTAAATGAATGATTTTTTTATTGACCAATATTCGATATGTCCATCAGAAGGGATAATCTATGTAGTGCTTTGTAACTGTCCTGAAATATATATTGGTGAGACAAAACAGTTTGTTAAAAAATGAAATTTGGAGCATGTGGGTGATGCTTGGAAGGGTAGGTTTTCCAGTCCTATAGCTAGACACTTTACTGACAGCCAACATAATTTGATGGATTTTAAATTCTTCAATATCCAGCTAATATGAGAACTGAATTGAAACATTGGTTATATTTTAGGGAAATATATGTTAACATTTCAGAGTTTAGCCCATATAGGCTTTATATAGAAATAGATTGGCAAGTTTTCCTTTAACAATTTGTAGAAATTTGATTGGCTTAGTAATTATTTATATAAATATAATTTCTACTAAAGTGCCTATTTTGATTTGATGGATAATTTTACTTGTCACCTTGGAAGACCAGAGGGTCAAGGCACCAGGGACTTCTGATCATCAAGAAAAAGTTAAATTCTATCAAACAAATTTACTTACCTTTTTCATAAGCTTTGCCCATGCTCATGTTATTTGAGTCGGGTCAAGAGTCTGCAGGTTATCTATGCCTTTATTTATTAGTTCCTTAATATTTCTTTCCCATAGTCTTACAGATAAGACAGGTCAGGCTTACAGGTATATAATTACCTTGCACTTTTGACTCCCTGCCTTTGTACAAGAGGATATCTGCTGCTGGGTCTACTTCTAAATTTCGAAGTTTCAAGACTTCTAATTTCTTATGATCGAGACCATAAGATTAAAGTTTTTAAACTTCAAACTGTTTAAATGGAGATTGCCATACATCACAGAAAAATATATTTACCAGTTTCCTCACTATAGTGCAATCTCAGAGTTGGTATATTTAATTAGCAGGGGGTGTGGGGGTGCAGGGAGGCTTGCTCCCCCCTGCAAAAATGTAAAAAAAGTTTTTTGTTTGTTTTTATTTTTTTTATTTACATTTCAAACTTTCAAAACTTTGACCTTGTAGTCTTGACCATAAGAAGTTTGATGTTTTGAAACTGCAAAATTTAGAAGTAGACCTCTGTGGCTATCCTCCATTCATCCAGCACAAAGCCTGTTTGAAGGCTGATATTGACTAGCCTCAGTAAAGGTTTTCATGTTTCAGGCTGGCCAGTAGAAAACATGGTATGATATTCAGTCTCACAGAAGTAGTGCCTTTGGCCTTGGTTACTTGAGGACTTGCTATTGGGAACTTTGAGGCAAGTATTAGGTTTGGGTATTGATCTGGAAATATATTAAAGGAAAGGGGGGTAACGTTTGAGCTAAATCTGTCCACCAGTAGATTAGGTAGTATGTCTTCTGGGACTAAGTATGTAACATATTTTACCATTAGTTATGTGCAGAGCTGGGCATTGTTTCTGAGGTTTATAACATACATAAAAAAGGTTTTGAGGTTATCTTATACCTCAGACCAATGAGGAGACTGAGTGTTTTTATCCGTATCCTTTCACTTATGTGTGCTTAGTAACACCCTGTGGATTGAGTGTGCAATGGGCATCAGTATTTGACTGCCCCTTACTTTCACAAGGAACTGATGCTGGTAAGAATGTCACATCCGCACACAGGTACCACCTTGCTATGGCTTCATTCTTCTCCACCATGGAATTCGAGCCTTCTGAGTGTGCTCAAAAATGTGCCTCTCCCCCCCAGGAATAGGTACTGTCATTCTCCTTGCTTGCAGAATTAAGTGCCTTTAAAGTTATTCAGGTCACCTGGGCCATGGTCAGGAATTTATCCTGCTACCTCAGCGGTATAGGCAAACTTTCATATTCCATTTTTAATCTGGGCTCTTCTTCCGCTCCTGATTTTGATGTTTTAACATTCTCATTTCCACGTCATCTTCATTTTGAGCATCATTTTCAATTGCATTTTCATTGTCATTTTTTTCATCATCAGTGTGATTTATATTCAGTGTTTATTAAACATTGTTAGTTTTTACCTTGTCTTTTAATCCATCCAAATGTGAATTGTTTTAAAACTTGCTATCCTCAATTGTTTTTCGTATGCCTGCTCTCACTTTCTCCACAAACTTCACATCTTCTTTTCTTACAGACTATATTCACATGCCCCCTCTCCCCAAAGAAATAGCACCCTTTTAGCTGGTATCTGTAAAAATAATCCTTTTAAATCCAGACATGATACCAATGTTTAACAAATGAATATTGTTATCAACTTTTACACAGAAACTTTCCAAACAGTATATTCGTCATCGGTGTGAACTTCACATCCTGTCTTATGTTTTCTATTTTCATAATTATTAGTATTGTGCATCATGTGAATACTTCTATTAAAGTTTCATTTATACTGATGGTTTTGAATTTCAGTATCACATTTCTCCTTTTATCTCCCCCATACAACTATGTTCTATAATTAGTCGAGTGTAATGTTTTAGGCATGTTTTATTATTAAAACGTATACCACTTCATGTTCTGGGTAACAATCAAAGAGACACATATGATCTTATCTAGAATGATGATACCCCAGGCAGTTCTAAATTATCTGACCAAAATGTATGCCTATCTAATATTACTTTACCTATGATACTGCACTGGAAGAAATATTTCTTTGGTTTCATGTATCTTATTGCAGAAGTCCAGGACCTTTCTGTAAGCCTTGTTATACCTTTTCGCCATTTTTTTAAACTGAACAGTAATGTCTGTAGATGTGCTTGTATCATGTATTTTATTCCTTGTTTACTACTTTCATTAAGGTTCTTGCTACAGTTAATCATATTTCCATTCTTTTCTGCAGATGAATTTCTACACTTCCCATTGTAGCACCCCAAGAAAGATCTTCTGCAGAGTCAGCAACACTAATAGTTTCCCTTGCTGAGAATTTGATAATCCCTGAGGCTGCAATGCCATAATTTATGTAGAGATAGTTTCTCAAAAAACATAATGTTTTGTTGCTTTTACTTTCTGCTCATGTAAACTCTTTTCACATGCAATATTTAAGTCTCTTTCTGTGCACCAACTGCACTGAAACAAAGAGTAGGAGGACTTTCTCAATGTGTTGTGAAGTTTCTCCAAATCAGTATGAATATCATCACGTGTCACCTGAAAAAACACCACAGATCTCATGTGAATAATTTGGTGAATGGAGTATAAATAAAATAAAGAAATGTATACCAAGAAAAAAGTATCAAAATAAAAAGCTTCCAAAGCCTGTCCTATCTTGGCCATATGGCACAGAGATATGATGCCCTGAATGTGAGTCAGATGATGCAAGGCTGACTGGCAGTTTGCAAACTAGTAAGACTAAAGGAGGGAGTGACTGATGCCAGCTCATCCATCCTGGGGGCAGTTTGCAAACTAGTAAGACTAAAGGAGGGAGTGACTGATGCCAGCTCATCCATCCTGGGGGGGGATAATATGACTTGGTTTACCACTAACCCAAACGGGACTGTTAAGCAGAATTGTTGATAACAGATATAGGGTTGGTGTGGCTTGCTTTAGACATAGGTCAGAAGGTCATTCCTGTGTGCATTCAGAGGAACACAGGATGTCTTAAGTAGAGGAATAGCAGCAGCTATCAACAGGCATGGGGGAAGGCAGATAGGTGGGAAGGGAAAAGCCTGTTCATAAGAATGAAGGCATTCCAACTTACAGCTCTTGCCTCCTAAGGAAATGTGTTGGGTTGATTATCTCTCATCTTATCTGGGAAACTAAAGAGGTATAGGGATCTTGCCTTGACCAAGAAATAAATGAGCTGGCTGTTACCTCAGAGGAATGAGTGTGCCAGTAAGGGTCTGGATTAAGAGCTGTGATGGTGTGGAGTGAGGGAAATAAAAAATAACAGCCTGACTCTGTGGTGCAAAGAGAAACAAAGCCCAAACTATAAATCAGAAAATCTGACTTCAAATACTTGCTTAGGCATTGGAAGAACTGGTTGCAGGAAGGTGCAACTGAGTGGCAAATGCTGACTCGCACCTGCTGAATGGAGGGAGTGACGATTTTGATAGGCCAAACACCACTAGGCAAATGGAGGCTTGGACAATACTGAAAAGGCCAGGGATATGAATATGGCCTTGGTGATCCCAAGTCAGTGGCAGCAGCTTCCATTAGCATGTGGGTAGAACCATGCACACATGGGAATAAACTATGGTCGCCCAGAGTGATACAGGTGCTGACATCATGGTGTGGGTTAGGGCCTAAGCAAAAAATAAATAAACAACTAAATAAATAAACCACTGCCAGGTTACTACTGAGGGCACAAATGTCTCCATGAATATTTGGATGCTGGTCCTTCTTGCCACCTTTCACCTCTGTCTTAGGGTTACCCTAAGGGAAAATAAAAATGAGCTTAAGGTCAATAGTAGGAGGCTTGATGGTGTATAGGTACTGAGTTAAAACAAACAGTGAGAATAAACTGTGACCTGAAAACAGTTTAAAACCTAAATAACTCTCGATTGAACGTTATAATCTAAAATGAATTTGAGATAATTACATCTATTAAAACATGCCAAAAAATTACAAGTCAGTGAAATAGTTGAAAGAAACCTGTGGTCCATATGCATATTGTTAGAAGTGCAAATTAAATCAAATTAGTGTCGAGTAGTAGTGTGCTAGTTTTTATCATTTTTACATATTCTTGTATATTTAATAAATGTTAGACCTAACACTGAGCCTTAGATTCTGCACAGTTCACATTTCTTTCTTTAATGGCCCTAAGAACTAAAGCACAGTCTTGCAAAGGATATATTGTTTTTTCTTGCCGAGAAGGAAAGAGCTTTAGATATACATTATTAGAAAATGCCACATAGTCAATATTTTTACAAAATTACTTTTTATTTTACACACCTCCACACACACACACACACACACACACACACACACACACACACACACACACACACACACACACACACACACAGACACACACACACACACAGACACACACACACACACACACACACACACACACACACACACACACACACACGCACACAAACATTTCTCAGCAAATAACACTTTTTAAACATTTCAAAAGCTGGGTTTTATTGCTTTTAACTGACATAGAAATTAACAGTGAAAAAGTGAGTGTGATTTTTATGCACTTAATTACTAAGGTTTAAATAAAGTTTAGTTTGCAAGACTGCCATCCTAATTTTATGAGTATTAAGCTGAATTCAGAAACTGTCTTATAAATAATATAGGCAAAATGTGCATGCATAGCAGCACAGCATGAGCTAGAAACCATTCACAGCTAACCACAGTCTCCAACTGGATGATTTAAAAGGAGGCATAGTACAAGGGTGCAGAGAAGAGCTGCCATTACAGATAAACATTCACATCTGGAAAATAGTTGCATACACAGTATGTTAAGAATAGAGCAGCAAATTATGAGATTTTAGTCTACTGGGCATATTTCACTGATGTTATACTCATGTGGGCTAGGGAAGGGCCACTAAATCTACTGAAAGTCTCTGTGCTGAGGCTGCACTCGACTGCAACAACTCACCTCCCCAGATTCAATAAATTCCAATTAGGTTCCATGCAGAGCCTACATGGGGGTGTTTTCTTGTACGTGATATTGCTCGTTGTGCGGCTTCACGCCATGCATATTAATGATGTGTGGCAAGTGTAAGCAAGGTGTTGATGCTCCCACCAGTGTTGCTGGATGCAAAATCTGTAATATGAATGTGGATCACACCTTCCAGCCTTTTAGTGCAAGAAATCTGGACAAAGACTAAAATAATGGGTTGACAAAGGCCCAAAAATAGGGACAGATTTACCATATTGTTCTTATAAATGTAGAAAATAGAATAATAGGATTTGTGTCAGCATGCATTTTCTGAAGGATATGAAGTACGAAACTCAAATGTATGTCATTATATATTGACTTCAATCTTTAGTGACTTTCTATAAAACCACACGTTTTACAAGGAACAGACCAAAAATATGGTGCAAACATCTGGACATTCTGCAAAATTCTGGACAGTAGGAAGGTATGATGTGGATAACATTTCCTTGTAAGTTTGCTGGTCACAGAAGTAGATTGTAGGACACCACAGCATTGATTTTCCCTTACTTGAGTTTTCTTCATTAAAATGTGTTTGGGGCACTGCCAGACATTATTTTTCTTTATGAAAACTATGTCTCCGTTTTTTTCTTTTTTTTTTGAGGCCAGTGTTTGCATGATATGCCGATTAGCACAAACATGTTTGGTTGTACTCATCTGGTTTGCACAAAGTGTAGTAGTGCACAAACTGGAAGAATGAACCAGCCAGGTTGCAGACAGGACCCAGACAGCCAAAAACATAAACCAGATGCATTGAATTAATACTATTGTCCATTGCACAAACACAGTAAGTGGCATTGCGCTACAATTAATAGTGAAAACTTTACAATAAGTACTAAGATAGGGCATATTATGCCATTAATCCTGTGGCAGCAGGTGTTAAGTGTAGGTGTGGTGTGCAGATGGTCTGGGGTTCTAGTACAGGGTGTGCAAGTTTTGTTTTACTGTTGTGGGATTGCAGATTATAGCGATTAAGTGTAACATACACAACTGTTTTCTCAACCTTCTTGTGGCAATAGCTATAAGTGTAGGATAACCATAGACATGGTCTATTTGATTAGCACAGTTACACAAGTGTCTCCATATCAAATAATCTTGAAATTGCAGTGCTTGCAGCTGTTGTGCATTGCTTAACATTTCGCAAACATGGTGCCAACCAGTATGAGCGCTCGCCTACCATGTTTGTGCAATGCTAAGCAATGCGCAATGTTTTCAAATGGTGCAAAACCAAAATATGTGCTCTCTCAGTAAGCACAAGATGTGGACTTGGTGGGAAAACATCAGGATACAAAATGCAATTAGCGGTAAATGCTCATTCTACATTCAATTTGAACTATGGTAGACATGTCTGGTGTTGCTAGTGACACAGTGTGCTTCTGAGCCCAGAGGTAGGATGTTTAGAAGTAGGAGTCTAAAGTCTTTATTGAACTCCCAGTTAAGCAACATGGGCTCTGGTTGCTTTAGCAGGGCTATACAGCCTCAAAATACAAGTCTCAAGTCAGGAATAGTATTGCCAGGGCTTTAACCAGTGCTACAGGTATTCCCCACACTGATGAACAATGCAGAGAGCATTTTGATGACCTCCAGAGTAGGAAGCAGGATACTATCAACCACTGGATTGAGGAATTTATTATAGGGGACACCCCACAGATGTGTATGTATCAATTTCAGTGAGTAATTGTAAGAGTTAAAAGCTGAATATAGTCAAGATTGGTATTAATAGTGGTATTCTGTTCTGTTCTGTTTTTTCCACAGCTGCCATTGAGTGAGCCTGGAATGTAAGGTCCCATGCTGAGTGCTTGTTAAGGATGCAAGAAGCATGTGGTACATATAGATCAGAACAGTACTGTTTGAAACAGTAATTTAATAATAATAATAATAATAATAATAATAATAATAATAATAACAATAATAATAATAATTTTAATAGTAATTTAGTAGCATTAAAAGTTAAGGATGGCTTAGCTGTTATCTAATACAGTTGTATCAAATTGAGTATGCATATGTCAACTGTAAAAGAAAGTATACATGCAGTAGTCTGTATGACAAAATAAGAGTACAGTATTAGAGAATAGTCAGAGGCTGTGGGTTCAGAAACCACGCTTCCCAAATATACAATACTCTTAGGTTTTCATCATTATTGCAATGTAAGTTCAGACCGCTATACCAGTGGTAAAATGGCTTACTGTAAACTATAATCAGTATAACTGGAACACACATATCTGCAATATATGCACACATCAAGGATTGCTGGCTGCAATCTGTACTATAGGGTGCTTCTTTTATGAACTGGGTAGACTTAAAAGTAATGAAGAAATTTGTTAGGTGTTTGTAGCTTTAAAAGTAAAGGTAACAGAATAGAGTCAAATAATTGTATCAATGCTTTGTATGTCACATATGAAATTACTAATGTTCTCCCTTTTTTCTCTCACCTCAACCCTTATCATCTCTTTTTATTTATTTTTTATTTGTTTTGTTATTTTCTCCACACAGCACAGCGGGGTAGGCCTGTCGCACAGGATCCTTCTGCATCCACTCTACTGACTACAGCAACATTGCCCAGCATGTCTGGTGCATGACCTGGAAACTCCTCCTCTACTGCCCCTGCACTACCTGGCCCCTCAGGTAGTTCTGCCCTAGAGTATAGGCCTGTGGCTCCCACTGGGAGCAGTGGTGGAGGTGGTGACTCTACAACTAAGAAGAACTGCCATGGATGGTACGTATGATTTGCACCACACTGTGGGTGCACTCCTACACTGGATGGAGCACCTGCTCTCCATCCTGGTTCAGAATACCTGTAGGAGATGCAGACATCAGGCACTGCAGCCACAGCAGTGCAGTGAGGTGACAATGATGATAGTCCACTGGGTGAGGACTCAAGTCTTACTGACACCCAGCTTGATGTGCATGGGACCTCAATTTCCCCACCCTCTCCCCAACCATGGTGTTCGCCCACCTCTTGTGCCCTTCACTGTCCCTGTCTCTTGTCTTGTTTGCCTTATTTGTCTTCAATTGCTTCTGTACCTACCCAACTTACCTCACCCAGACATTCCTACATCCATTCCACAACAATTCTGTCTCTCTCAAAAAAAAAAAAAAAAGACCAACTGTCCCACAAAAAAAATGGTCACATACATAGCTCTCCATTTTGCACGTGACTTCAAAACACTCTTGATTTGGTCAAATTTGCTGTACAACATGATTGTATTGTAGTCACCCCTGTCTCTTGAAGTGACAGTCTAAATTCAGCTAATATTCTGCAAATATGATCATGTTTTATTATTGAAGAAATGGGTAGCTATGGTTCTTTCCTATATACCTCCTGCACATTCCTGCCCTCCTTTCACTTTGTTTTTACTCCTACTTGTTCCATATTTCACCACTTTTCTGTCTTTCACATTTTTTTCCTTTCCTTTAAAGAATTATTGCATGATGGTGGACATTGCTCATCAAAATGAAGCAACTGTGAATGGCAGCAATGCAACTAAATGTATTTAAAAGTATCATGCGCACTTGTAAAATTACTACTTTCACCCATATTCAAACACAGTAACATCTGCCTCTAACAACAATACATTAACATGTCCTGCCACTGAGTCAGTTAGGTATCAGATGTATTTTATACAATCAGTAGTACCTGACACAGTTTAGCAAGGATTTCCCTTTTTACTTCCCCGTGCTTGCTCCCAGTGTCATCAGTGTCGTATATTCTCCATAAATTTTGTATGAAGCATCATTGCATGATCCCCAGTACTGTTTTATAAAGCATTATTGCACAACACCCATTTAGTTTAATAAAGCATTAGTGCATGAAGAAGTGCGATGGTGCACATTGCGCAATATCATTAAGCGATGGTAATACAAAAGTAGTTTAATGTATTAGCTACAGCTGTATACGGAACGAGTACCATCTGACCCCAAAAGGAATGTATTACTGCATTAAGTGAATTATTACCTAAAGCCAGAGAGTCAGTTAAGTAGTAGATGTATGCAGCAGCAGTTAAGTCTGCCATTTGCTATTCAGTCTCTAAAATACACCTGCTACACAACCAAGTCTGTAGCACCATTTGTTAATGCATCGATCTATTCATTTTGGGGTCAGATGACAATGGGTTTGAAGCCAGGTGTATGTAACAAGTTTCAAATACTTTTAAATGTAAATCTAAATTCTGAAGTGTGATTGTTGGCATGGAGTCTCTAAAATAGGGCTAGATGGTACTGGTTTCCAATACAGCTGTAAATAACACTTAACTGCTTTTTGCCATAGCTGCATGTTGATGTGCAATGCACACCATTGTGCAATTATGCTTTAATGAAAAAAATGGGAAATATAGGAAAGTGGTGAAATGAGGAGCAAGCAAGGGGAAGAGCAAAGTGAAAGGAGGGCAGGAATGTGAAGAGTGATGTAGGACAGAACCATAGCTATCCATTTCTTCTACAATAAAAATGTTCAGATGTACAGAATCTTAGCTGAATTTGCAGTGTCAGCTCCAGAAAGAGGGGTAACCACAACACAATCCTGTTGTATAGCCAATTGGACTGAATCGCGTGAGTCAAGATGACACATGTGCCAAATGGAGAGCTATGTATGGGACAATGTTCTTTTTGGGGGGGCAGGTGCCCTTTTTTGAGAGAGAGAGAAGAATGTTGAGTCAGGTATGTTGGGTAGGTGAGGAAGCAATTGCAGACAGACAGGACATACAAGACAAGACATGGGACAGTAAAGGACACAAGAGGTGGGTGAACGCCATAGTTGGCGTGAGGGTGGGGCATCATGAACCTATGGACATCAAGCTGGGTGACAGTAAGAACTGAATCATCACCCACTGGAATCATCACCCACTGGACTGTCATGACTGTCACCTCACTGTACTAATGGCTGCAGTGTCTGACGTCTGTGTCTCCTCTTGTTATTCAGTACAATGATAGAGAGCACTGTCTCCATTCAGTGTAGGCATGCACTAACTGTGTGGTGCACAATCCTATGCACCAACCTGGCAGTTCATTACAGGTGATAAAATCACCACCTTGGCCACTGCTCCCAGAGGGAACCACTGGCCTGTCCTGTGGGACAGAACTGCCTGAAGGGCCGGGTAGTACAGGGGCAGCAGAGGGGGTGTTACCAGGTTGTGTCCCAGATGTGCTGGGCCTTAGTGCCACAGCCTGTGGAGTGGGGGCAGGTGAATCATGTGGGGGAAGGCCTACCCTGCTGTGGGAAAAAGCATATAATAAAACATTTAAAAAAAGAGTAGATAAAGATTGAGATGAGACAAAAACAAGGGAGAACATTAGCAACTTCATATGTGACATTCAATGCATTGAGACAATTCTTTGACTCTATACTGTTACCTTTACTGTTAAGACTACCAGTTCCTAACAAATACCTTTTTATGCTGTTAAGACTAGCAAGTTCATAACAGATGCACACTATACTACAGATTGCAGCAAGTGATCCTTTAAGTGTGCGTTCCAATTATACTGATTACAATTTACAGCAGGCCATTGGTGCCACTGCTTTAGAGCTTTGATGTTACATTACAATATCGATGAAAACTTAACAATATTGTATATTTGGGAAGTGTGGTTTCTGAGCCCAGAATCTCTGACTGCTCTTGAATATTGAACTGAACTTGTGGCCTCCAGACTAATGCATGCATATTTTCATGTTACAGTTGAGAGATGAATGCTCAATTTGTTACAACTATATAATAAACCAATAAAGGTAGCTATACTTTTAATACTAAAATAACAGCACTGTTTGGATGCATACATACCATATACTTCTTGCATTCATGCCAATCTAGCAGTATGGGTTCACATATTCAGCTCTTTGTCTATGACGGCTGCGGAAAAAAAACAGAACAGAGTACCATTATGAATTCCAATCCTGACTATATCCAGCTTTTAATTCTTACAAGTAGTCATTATAAGTGATACTTACACATCTGTGGGGTGTCCCCAGCCCTATATTACTTGATCCAATATTCAAGGGTATCTCTCTTCCTCTTCCAGAGGTCTCTGTAGTGATTCCTACTTTGTTCATCAGTGCAGGGGGTACCGGAAGCACTGGTTAAAGCCCAGGCAAGACTATTTCATGCCTCTAAATTATAATCCAAGCCACGATAGTCCCTCTGCAAAAGCCTGGGACCATGTTCATTCAATAGGAGTCCAACAAACACTTTGGATTCCTGGACACTCCACCTTTAAACACAGAATCTCAAAATCTCTCCAGGAATGCCTGCCATGCCTACCACAGATCAAGACCAATGTAGAGTGATGTTTTCCCAACAACTGCAGGTATTGATCTTACTGAAAGTGTGCACTTTTTGGTTTTGCAGCATTTGAAAGTGTTGCACATTGCTTACTATCACAGAAACATGGTGCTGATGGTGCACACTACTGGGCAATGTGTTTGTGTGATGACCAACTGTCTAAATTTGATGCATCCATTTTATGTTTGTGGCTGTTTGGGTCCTGCCTGCTACCTGGCGGGCCATTCAACCAGTTTGTGTACTGCCAGTCTGTGAGAAAATCAGACAAGAATAGCCAAACATGTTTGTGATAAGTGACACATTGCAGAAACAGTGCCCCCCCAAAAAAAAATTTAAAAAAACGAGAAAGAGTTGAAAGGAGGAAAATCAATCTATGACATACAAAGTAGAAAATGTTAGTACACATGAGATATGTCTAGATAGGTCTAGATCCCAACTCTTACACCAATGCACCTTCAGAAAACAGGATAGGTGCCTTATCCATCTTTGCAACACAAACAGCTTTGCAGCAAAGACATGAAGTAATTCTTCACACAATCAAGTGCACTGTTATCAAGGCATACACTTTTATTTGTAAATGTATTATATATTTAGGTGAAGTGTAGTTAGTGATCACACAACCTGTTATGATTATTCCTTGCAAATATACAGCTCTGTCTTACTTTTCAGTGTTTCTTGGTCATTCATCAGTTATCTGACCAGTACTCAGAGACATGTAGTGTGTAAGCCAGTCTATATAATTTACCTTAAAATGTGTGAGAATGTTAACTGGGAATAATATGATATGCAGTTGCCATCAAATGAAGGGCAGTTTAGATGGCACAAACAAGCATAGACTGCTGTTTCTTGGGAGGAACAAAGATAAGTTACTGTTATGGCACATGCAAGGTTACACTGTTCTTTCAAGGGGGGAGGGTGGACCCAGGCTGAGCTGCTGTTATGGCATAAACAAGGATATATCGCTCTTGTTACTCTCCTTGTTTTGCATCCAGTCTGTCTGATCTTGTGAGGGTTGTGAAGTCAGAAACTGCAATGTGTCTCATTACTTTTAACTTCCCTCTGTTATGATTTCCCATTACAAACATATTTCAAATTTCAAAATGTGTCATTTTAGGCCTGCTGTGTGTATTGTTGTACTCTCTGTAATAATGGCAGCACTGTTAGTTGTTTAACATATATTGCGCATAGTAGTGCAGGTATTAATGTATGCCTGTGTTTCTTCCTTTTTATCACAGGAAATCTTGACAATGGGAGTCTGGGTCCTGTACCACCTATTGTCAGTGTCTCATCAGACACTGATGATGGTTGAGAAGCTGAGGCACAGTCGGGGGTGCACAGGCTGAATGTGGTACAGAAGTTGACATCCAGCCACCCCCTTCATTTTCTCTGGACACAGCCAGTAGACCTATGTATACCATTTCCAATGAGCCAACAGATATTAAACAAGTGCAGGGCAAGGATATTGATCAGGGAAGTGTGGCTACTGCAGCTTCAGTTGCTGTTGACTATTGCCATAGCCAAAGTGTGGTTGAGGTGCCAAACAGGAGGGTTGATAAGGGTGGTTGTAAGGGGCCTGCTGTCACTCCTCTGCCTGGTGCAGGTGTCTCTTCCTATATAACTCAACATATGTCTAGGGCCATCATGGAGGCACAGGCACATTCAGAAAGGTGTTCCAGAAAATTCTCAGAGTTGTAGATGTGGCACAGGTTGACATGCATGACTGCCTCAACAGTGTTGCTAATTCACTGGATCAGATGAATGACACCTTGCAAGAAGGGGTATCTGTGATGGACTGAAGGGTGTCTATCAGGGAACAAGCAGTGTCTGTGATGGAACATCTTCTGGGAGAGAAAACGTGTCCTTGTAGGTGTAGGTGAGCCACAACATCTGTTGAGAGCCAACACAGCCGTGCCCAATCATGATCCCATAGTGGCAGTACTTCCACTGGTCCATTGGTGAGTGTGTTGTCCACAGCCAGATGTGGCAGGCCATGGGGTCATGGTCCTGACCATTCCTGTGAAGGGAGTACATCCAGCAGACATCAGTCACACCCAGGTAGCAGCACTGCTTCTGACCTTGGGCGGGGAGGTACCAGTGCAACTCCTGGCAGAGCCAGTTCTCATGGAAGGGGGGAAACAACAATAAACTGTCAACTCTACCATGCATGGCTCATACCTGTCTGACAGTCCAAGATGTAGAACTAGTACTGATCCTGGCTGTGTTCATGCAAACTCCCATACACTACTTTCACATGGAGGGCCCCTACGGACACACACACAGCAGTTACATGGTTCAGCCTGCCTACTTACCTTTCTTACTCACACACACTCACCATCCTTTTGTGTCAACTTAGGCCTCCTACCCCCACAACACCCTGTGCAAGTGATGATAACTGTGCCAGATCACTGTTTTCTCTCTTTTGATTCAGGAATGCAAAAGTTTTCTGTCTGATACACAGGGTGCATACTTACATTAGTGCCTAGGAGATATGCATTTGTGTTGTTAAACTGATAACTGTCACTTATATTTGCCTTGCCAAGTGATACAGCAGATAGTATCATCATTTCAGTACTTTCTGGTGTATTGTCTTGTAAGGGTTGTGAAGTCAAGCACTGCAATGTGTCTCATTACTTTCTAACTTTTCTCTTTAATGATTTTCCAGTACATACGTATGGTGCACATTATAAGCCATGCCATCACATTCAGATCTAAGGATTGTATGATGGCAATATAGTCAAACTCATCAGAAAAGTAATACAGTATAATGTTTTCTTTTGCATGAACCTCACCAAACACATGCAGCAGCTGGAAGACCACATGGTTTTCTCATCAAGATAACACAGGGCCTACTAACCATGCAGTAATGCATGTAGATAGATTAAATGACATGTAACTGTAATCTGTCTGGCATCGGACTGTAACTGTTATTATAAGTCGCTTAGTTTTGGTTTAAGCTCTTGAGCTTCAGGCCAGTTGTTTTACATTAAGAAGGTTTGTAGTCTGTACTCTTGTGAGAAGAGAGGGTAGCCTCTGCCCTTCTGATATGGGAATTTATGGTTGAAGGCTTATTGTGCCTGTTATTCTAAGTATCTTTGTTCTGGTTTAAGCACTTGGGCTCCAGACCAGTTATTTCACACTAGGAAGTTTTGTGGCCTGCACTCTTGTGGGAGTATTCTACTGAATTTCTGCTTTATTTAAACTGTTTTTTTTTTGTCGCTGTTCTGACTGTGATTTTCTGCACATTGAAATTCCATTACTTCTGCATTTTATAGCATTGGCTAGATTCAGGCTTGCTGAATCTCAATTGTTTGGTATCATTTGAGCACTAAAATCAGCATCTTACATTAAGAAGGCCCACTAGCACCCATGTGGCAGAAGTGTACAGCCAAGGACCCATCTGAGTTTGGGATTGCTGGAATAAGGCTCAGTTTTGGGCTTTCCCTCTGGTTACTTTTTTAAAATAATTTAAGTTTGTTTTATTTAAGCATCATGGTTGCATGAGTTTGTGCTCAGTTTACTGGAGCTACTCAGAGATTGCACTGCAGCCCTGCGAGCAACTTAGAGAAACTCAAGGTTATGCTGCTTAATGTTGGGAGTCTAAATCAGAAACTGCACTTACTGGAAGCTCTCCTTACCTTGGAAGATGCCAATGTCTGTGAAGTCACAGAGACATAGTTCAAGGCCACAAAGAGCCCTTGGCCATGCAAGGCTACAGTGCCTTCTACATATTCAAACCGCAAAATGAGAATGAAAGAACCAAAGGCAGAGGTGTATCCATCTACATTAAAAACAATTATACCTCAAGATTGGTCAAACAGTACAATTGTCCAGAGCTATTCCAAGTCCAACTAACTGTAAGTATGTTCCTCTTCCTTATCATTGTTAGCTATAAGACCACTGCCATGAACCAAAAGAACCACTCTGCCTACCTGGACCTACCTGAGTCACTCAGTATATAGTCAAACACCTTGGTCATGGTTGATTTCAACTATCCTTCCATCACTTGGGAGTCATATATGAGCACAAACATGCTTGGCCTAAGGCTCCTGGACTTTGTTAATACAAATGCTGTGGAACAGATAGTCTGCACCCCAACAAGGGGCTTGAATGTCCTAGACTTAGTAATCACCAACAATGGGGGTCTGCACTACTCCCTGTGTGTTGCCCTTCCTGGTAAGGTTTGATTATAAATCAGTCTCATTCAATGCAACAGTCATACCTGAATTCCCCAGGCCAAAAAGGATGAAAAAAATGTATGCAAATAAACTACAGCCTCTTAAGCAATGACATAAATAGTTTAAAACCCCCTGCTAATACTGTCAACAATGACTGCTATACAGAGGTGTACACAAATGGCCTGTATAAACACTTATACAAATGTATAGATTCAGTTGTATCTGAACTTATCAAAACAATGTCCTCACAAAAAAACAAGCCATCCTGGTGGGCATCAAGCATAAATAGGCTATACAACAAGAGAAAAAAAAATAATGTCTAAGAACAAGAGGAAACTGATTCAGCAGTAGAAGGACATCCTCCACAGCTCGAACAAGCAAATTAGATATCTTGTAAAATCCTCTGAAACCCATTATGAATCTAAACTAGCATCCTTAGCTAAGGGTAATCATAAGGCATTCTTTATGTCAGAAATCTAAAAGGGAAGGCCCAGCTTTTGCCAAACTAGTAGTAGACAGTACCGCTCATACTGACCCTGAGGACATTGCCAAACTGCTAGCAGACATATTTAGTGCAAACATCACCCTCCTGTCCCCACCAGACATACCCCAAAGCAAACCTGTCACCACTCCTCTCCATAGTATCGCCAAAGAGCAGGTCATAACCACACTCTTCATGGCAAAAAACACATCCTCTATGGGACTGGATAACATTTCAGGCTGCTTACTAAATGGTCTAAAACAGGACATAGTGGAACCACTTGGCACTCTATTTAACCACAGTCCAAGTTCTGACTTTGTCCCAGCAGAGTGGAAAACAGCAACAGTTATTCCGTTGCACAAAGGGGTCCATCAACCGACCCTGGGAACTAATGGACTCATAAGCCTAACCAGCCTTATCTGCAAGGCCATGGAGAGAATCATCATGGACTTTATCAGCAAAGACATAGGTGACCTTCAAACTCTTGACCCAACCCAGTTTGGCTTCATTAAAGGTATATCATGCTTATTAAAACTGATGGATTTCTTTGCGAATGTCACCAAAGCCCTGTATGAAGGCAAAAAGTTCATACAGCATAGTGTGACGTAGCCAAGGCTTTTGACACAATCCCACATGCAGGTATCATTGAAAAACTCACTCAGCTTTGAATTATTCCATATGTCACTAGATGGGCAGCCAAATGGCTCACCAACAGAATGCATACAGTCAAAGTTGGAGATTCCACCTTTACCAGCAGAGCAGCCACCAATGGTGTACTACAAGAATCTGTGCTGGGCCCCCTACTGTTTGGAATCTATTTCATAGAAGTCCAGGTGAAAATAGATGGCATATGGCTTACCAATTTTGCTGATGAATACAAACTCAGTGCAATAATTGAGTCCCCCAGTGATGTTGACATACCACAAAAAGGGCTTACACTGACAAATGATTGGTGCTAAAGAGATGGACTTAAACTAAATGCAAAAAAGCATTATCATCTTTTTTGGCAAATGGGAAATCCCTGCAAATTACAATATTAACAGTACCCCACTTAGCTCAGACATGTGGTGAGAGATTTGGGAGATTTGGTTGATAGTAACCTTAACTTTAATCACCATTTGTCCACAGTGATAAGGAAGGCCTTCTGTGATGCATATCTCATAAGTAAGGGCTTCACATCCAGAGCTAAGGATGTTATAACTCTCCTGTACTCATCACTCATCAGACCACCAATAGAGTACATGCTCCCTTCTGTATGTATCTCACCAGACACATGCAGTAGCTGGAGAGACCTCAGAGGTTTATCACCAAGAATATTCATGGCCTTCAACACATGAATTACATGGACAGACTGAACGACCTGCCACTGTACTGTTTATCTTATAGGCTACTGAGAGGCGACTTGTGCCTGGCCTACAAAGCCGTCTCAGACCCTGCAGTAATGGAAATGCTGCACATCTGCATGTCACATGGGACAAAATTCTCTCACTCTAGGGATCTTAGCCTAGCCTGTGACATTAACAGGGCATGCTGGAGAGACAGATATGTCTCCAGAGATTGCCACGCCTCTGGAGCAAACTCCCAATTCAAGTAAAACAGAGCTCCTCAATGACCGTATGTAAACATATCTTATCCCACTGGATGGTATACCATAAATTTACCCTAAGAGTGTCACATATGTCCCCCCTTGGATAAGGGGGACAGACAGTGCTGATTTTAGACTCATGCTGCAAATATAGACCATACAACTTGGTCAATAAGGGAACATGGGTATAACATGGCTAGGCTTATAAAAGCCCTATGGACAATAGCTTAATGACCTCCTATGAAACTATGAACTCAAAGTGCTGTCTGCCTGGGCTCCAGGCCAGTGTCTGATCATACCCTGGTGGGATGACTGCATATGCAATAATCTGATATAGCTGATGACATCAAGATTGTCTGTTGAGCATATTATAATAATGGTGTCCCACATGATGGTGTAAAATTCTCTCTGTAATGTAAAGTAACAGCTCCCACACACACTTGACTGCAGCGAAAATAGAACCCCTACCTATCTTTGTATACAGACCACAGACTACAAATAACAGTACTCTGTGTAAGTGCCACAGCACAAGTCTGACTTTTAGATGGCTGCAGGTCAACTTGTAGGCTTGTGCAAGTATCAAAATACTGACAAGCCATGTCATTGGAGAAATAGCTGTAGAATAGCATTTCTACTCTGCTGCATAGAGCCACACACGTCCGAGTGACTGCAGTAAAAACAGAATCCTTATTTATCTAAGTACATAGTACTTTATACAAGCGCCATTGCACAAGTTTAATTTTTACATGGCTGCAAGTCATCTCCAATGACATGGCTTGTCAGTATTTTGATACTTGCACAAGTCTACATGTCCATTTCTTGCATGCATCCCAAACTCCTGTCTCCCACATGACCTGCTGATGTCATCCACTATAAGTTGACCTGCAGCCATGTAAAAGTCAGACTGTGTGTGTGTGCGCGTGTCTAGGCAGAAGAGCAATTGTGCATCCTACAGTGACTTCTCTAACCCCATGCATTGTGTTCTATTACTGTGTTCTACAGTCTGTGTACTTAGATAAATGAGGGTTCTGTTCTCAATCCATTTCAGGGAGGCCTCACAATGTCTTCTCTCCAAAATGCACAGCTGATGTGTAGGCAGATGCAAGTATCAAAGTATTGTCAATGCATGGGAACTAGGGTAGTAACTGTAGGATACACACTTGCTCTTTTGGCTAGATACACACACACACACACACACACACACACACACACACACACACACACACACACACACACACACACACACACACACACACACACACACTTGACTGCAGTGAGAACAGAATACTACCTAAGTACACAAACTATAAAGAACAGTACTTTATACAAATGGCATGGCACAAGTTTGACTTTTGTATGGCTGCAGGTCAAATTATAGTGGATGACATCAGCAAGCCATGTGGGAGACAAGAGGCTGGGAGGGCTGCATGAAATAAATGTGTAGGCTTGTGTAAGTATCAAAGTACTGGCAAGCCATGCCATTGGAGAAATAACTGTAGGACAGCACCTCTACTCTGCTGAGTAGAGATACATACACCCCATTAACTGCATTGAGAACAGAACCCTCATTTATCTAAATACACAGACTGTAGAACACAGTAATAGAACACAGTACTTTACACAAGCACCACTGCACAAGTTTGACTTTTACATGGCTGCAAGTCAATTTATAGTGGATGACATCAGCAGTACATGTTGGAGAGAAGACATTGAGGGGCCTGCCTGAAATGGATGCGTAACCAGGTGCAACTATCAAAATATTGTCAATGCATGGGGTTAGAGCAGTCACTGTAGGATGCACAATTGCTCTTCTGCCTAGGCACGCACGCACACACACAAACACACACACACACACACACACACACACACACACACACACACACACACACACACACACACACACACACACACACATTTGACTGCAATGAGAACAGAACCTCTCCCAATCTAAGTACACAGACTACAGAACTCAGTACTTTATGCAATATCCACAGCTCAAGTCTGACTTTTACATGGCTACAGGTCAACTTATAGTGGATGACATCAGCAGCCCACATTGTAGACAAGAGGTTGTGAGGGCTACATGAAAGAGATGTGTAGGCCTGTGCAAGTATCAGAATACTGGCAAGCCATGTCATTGGAGAAATGACTGTGAGATAGCATGTCTACTCGGCTCATTAGAAACACACACACACCAAGTTGACTGAATTTGGAACAGATCCCCTACATAAGGTGCATAGACTACAGAACACAGGACTCTATGCAAGCACTATGGTACAAGTCTGTCTTTCATATGGCTGCAGGTCAACTTATTCTAGATTACATCAGCAGTGCATTTTGAAGAGATAAAGGTGGGATGTCTGCCTGAAATGGATGTGTTGGCAGGTGCAGGTATCAAAATACTGGCAAGTCATGTCATTGGAGAAGTAACTATAGGATAGCACATCTATCTGGTGAATAGAGATACATGCACACCAAGTTGCTTGCAGTGGGAACAGAACCCCTAACTATCTAAGTGCAATGATTACAGAACATAGTACTCTACACAAGCACTTTGGTACAAGTCTGACCTTTACATGGCTGCAGGTTAACTTATAGTGGATGACATCAACAGTTTTGGAGGAAAGACTGAAATGGATGTATAGGCACATGCAAGTACCAAAATACTGTCAATTTATGAGATTGGGGCAGTAACTGCAGGATACACACTTGCCATCTGGCTAGACATACACACACACATACACAACTGAGTGCAGTTAAAACAGAACCCCTACCTATCTAAGTACAGAGGCTAAAGAACTCAGTACTTTATGCAAGTGCCACAGCACAAGTCTGACTTTTACATGGCTTCAGGTGAACTTATAGTAGATGACAAAGGTTTGGGAGGCCGGCATAGACACATAAATTCATAGGTGTTCATATGAGGCCAGTAGCCTATCAGCACTAGAAGCCTAGGATATTTGACTTTAGCACAACAAGGTTGTCAGCACCACCAACTGGCCTTGTCCACGAGGGAGCATATAACATTATATTACACTTTGTAATGTGGTTGATATATGTGTGTAAAAAATACTGAGACCCCGGGGTTGTACTACCTGGGGGGACAACACAAGTCCCTCAAAACCTATACCACCAAAACACACACATAGCAACACAAAAACACACCTACATTCACGGAGGCTCTCAATAAAAATCTGCTCAAGCAACAGAGACGTCCAAAGCAGAAATGCAAGCAACCTCCACCCCTACAACACAACCCAAATGACACATAGCCCACATACTCAGTGTTCCAATCAACCACAGCCCATAAGGCGTAACAACGTGCCCAGCACTCTAGTCATAGTTCACTCTATAGTCAGGTACACTGATGTTCCACTCACCAGGCTAAACAAGGAGAAAGTTACTGTCAGCTGCCTGGCAGGTGCCAAGATCTACCACATAATGCTTGCAGTCAGGTTGCTCCACAACAAGTACAAATATGACTCTGTCATTGTCCATGTTGGTGTGAATGACCTGAGACATACCTCCCTGGACTACATGAAAAGAGACATGGAGGAGCACTCCAATCTTGAAGCCCAGGCAGGTATGACACTAGCCCTGAGTAGCATCCTGCCATCACCCAGAAAGAAACCACAGTACAAGGACAAAATGACTGACTTCAACAATTGGCTAAGATTCTGGTGTCATTCTAATGGGATCCAGTATCTGTCTGCCTGGGATGACATGATCGACAGACCACGATGCTTTGCCAGAGATGGCCTGCACCTGTCACACTTGGGATTCCGGATACTGGCTAAGGCTCATGCCAAACCTATAGTGCCTTTTTTAGGCAAGGCTCAAATGACAAATTCACCACCGTAACAGGTACAAGCAAGCAAAATCTGAGGGTAATGCTACTCAGTGCTAGACGTCTAAACCTCAAAATGCATTCGCTCGAGGCACTCCTTAAAATGGAGAACATTGACTTCTGTGCAGTGACAGAGACCTGGTTCAAGGCACCTGAGAACACACCTGCATTACCAGGCTATAATTCATACCACACCTTTTGGCCACCTAACCTGGGCCGAAACACTAAAGGTGGAGACGTGTCCATATTCATTAAGGATAGCCACACCTCCAGGCTAGTTGCTCAGCATAATGCATCCAAGATTATCCAAGTACAACTAACTCTGGGACAAGACTGCAATCCAAACTGTAACTTGCTACAGATCCCCCAACATGCCCCAGGATTCCCACTCCTCATTTCTTGATATACTGGAAAATATTAGGGTACAACCCATCACCATAATAATGGGCAATTTCAACTACCCCACCATTAACTGGGAAAACTACTCATACCAGCTCTTTTGCTCAATGTTTTCTGGAATTCATAAAGTCCAATGCCTTGGATCAACTTATCCACACCCCCACCAGGGGCAGCAATATCCTAGACATGGTCATTACCAACATGGGCGACTGGTGTTCCACACCAGAGGTCAATTCCTCGTTGGTCAGATCCAACCACAAGCTAATCACCCTAGACATCCACATCCTGCTCTCACACCCCACATTAGGGAAGCCACAACAAAAAATTTCTCCAAAGCCAACTTCACGCTTCTTAAGATGGAAGTGGTAAACTTAACAACACCCATGCAGATGGACAATAGAGGTACGACTGCTGAATCCTACACAAATGCACTTTATAAGCAGTTACACGAGTGCATGGATCATGCTATTCCTAACAGAACCAAGATGCTATCCTTCAAAAAAGGAAGCCAATCTGGTTGGCCATGGCCATAAACAAACTCTACAACAGAAGAAAGAAACTGTTGCAAAAAAGAGTAAAATCCCATAATTGGAGGAACTCCCTGGTCAGCCTCAGTAAGAAGCTGAGATCCCTCATAAAATCCTCCAAAGCTATTTACAAAAACAAAATCACCACTGATTCTAAAGACAGCCATAAAGCATTCTATAGCTATGTCAAGAATCCCAATGGCAACACTCAGATCTGCTCTGATTTACAGCACAATGGCACTAAATATACAGAACCAACTGATATTGCCAACACCCTGGCAGATAGGTTCAGTGCTAACTTTATCCCCCTCTCACCCCCTAAAGGGCCCATCTCTATACCAGAAGAATGCAAAGTTCCTGTAATCATGGCTGCACAGGTAAAAAACACACTCTCCAAAGCCAAGAACACAGCATCCATGGGACCTAACAACATCCCAGGCTGCATTCTACACAAACTACAGAATGAACTGGCACCCCACCTAAGCACCATGTTCAATCTTAGCCTCACCTCAGGCTTTGTGCCCTCTGAATGGTTCACAGCAACAGTTATCCCACTCCACAAAGAGGAGCCACCAAGGACCCCGGGAACTACCGCACCATTAGCCTAACAAGCCTGGTCTGCAAAGGCATGCAATGTATCATCATGAAACTTATAAGCAAAGACATTGGTAATCTCCAAACTCTGGACCCCACCCAGTTCGGGTTTGTAAAAGGCAGAACATGTCTCCTTAACCTGATAGACTTATTTGAAGCAGTCACCAAAGTCGTAGACAAGGGTAAGGTTGTTCACACAGCCTATCTAGATCTCACCAAGGCTTTTGACACCATCCCCCACTCTGGAATTATAGATAAACTCACTAAACTAGGTAAAATCCCTATGTCACAAAATGGGTTGCCAACTGGCTCACTAACAGAACCCACACTGTGAAAGTAGCAGACTCCAAATCTGACTTCAGACCAGTGACAAGTGGAGTACCACAGGGTTCAGTCCTGGGTCCTCACCTGTTTGGTATCTACTTTTCTGAAGTACAGGCTAACACAGAAGGTCTTTAGCTAATAAAGTTCACAGATGACTGCAAACTAGGAGCCATAATCAAAACTCCTAACAATGTGGACATCCTACAAAAGGGCCTCACTGAGACAGATGCCTGGTGTCAAAGCCATGGTCTCAAGCTCAATACCAAAATGTGCATTGTCATCCCCTTTGGTAAAAACTCTGTTCCCATGAGCAACCACATAGGTGGTAGTCTACTTAACACCGAAAGTGTGATAAGAGACCTAGGGACACAGATAGACAGTAGTCTCTCCTTTGATAATCACATCGCCACAGTAGTCAGGAAAACCTTCTACATGGCACACCTCATCACAAAAGGTTTTTTCATCCAGGAGGTCATTGTTCCCCTCTACTCATCAATTATTAGATCCATTATAGAGTACAATGCCCCTTTTGGTATGTACCTCACAAGACATCTACAACAACTGGAAAGGCCACAGAAATATCTCACAAAGAGGATTACTGGCCTCAAACAAATGCCCTATGCAGACTGTCTCAAAAACCTCCAGCTTTACTCCGTCGCATATCACCTAATCAGAGGCGATATCTGCCTAACATACAAAGCTATGTCAAACCCAGAGCTGTTAGACATGCTCCACTTAACAAAATCCCAATCCCTCTGAGCTGCACGGTCTAGGGACCTAAACCTTGTCAACACAATAAACAGAACATGCTGGAGGGATAGATTCCTGTCCCAGAGACTTCCCATACTCTGGAACAAACTGCCTATCTATATCAGACTAAGCTCCTCATTAGCAATCTTCAAGAAAAATATTGATGATTGGATGGAAAATAGGAAATTCAACCCGGGGATCACTTTTGTGGCTCTGCTCGACAGGGGCACAGGAAAATAATTTTCTTGGGTGGGGAAAGCCAGGGTACCTTTTTGGCTAGGCGTATATAGGCCCTAGGGCAAATAGCCTAGTACCTACCTATAAACCTATGAACCTATGTATTGCGAATATATGACATATACTTATAATACACCCTCATTTTGCAATGTTTCCACATGTACCTTTATGTCATAAAAAGAAAATGAACAATAAACACCAATAAGAAAGCATGATGTATACAGTTCCACAGCGCAGTGAGCAGTGGATTTGCATTATGGTTAATAAAGTGTACACACACATGTGAGTTACACCTGTTTTCATGTAAGTAAGCAGTGCACAAATGTGAGCTGCATTGCTAATGTCTGCCAAGCAGAATGCAACAGTGACAAGCAATTGTATATAGCGGCAGTTGCATATGTGTTTTTCACAAAAGATAAAGCCATGCTGGTCAAGATAGCAGGGATACATTTGCAGGACTATAATTAACAGTATACCTGCAGTCATACATTTGATCATAAATGTAATAATACATAGATTACTCTATCAGTAAAAATAATACTATATAGAATATGCTGTATTTAAACCCAAGACCATGTGCATGGCATTCCGACACTTACACCTTTTGCCACAAGAATGTTGAGGAAACAGTTGTCTATGTTGCACTTCATTGCTGTAAACTGCAACATCACAGCAGTAAAACAAAGGTTGCACACTCTGTACTAGAACTCAGTACCATGGGCATTAATTGAATGTTTCCAGTTTCTATTTTTGGATGTCTGCTTCCTAAGTGGTCCATCTCACTTTCTGCAAACCAGATAACTACAACTATTCCCCACTTCCACTGTTTACGCTATGAGGCACATCACACAAAAAGTGCAGTTGAAAACAAGAAGAATAAGGAACAAAATTAGTAATGGACACATATAAGTAAAATAAGTGTCTGCTGTCACATGTTAAGATTCTTTCTGTAGAAATCCACAACAATTTACTTAATTACTGCACCTAGTTAAGAAATACAAGGGTGTACCATAATATTGTTAAAAATACATTCTAGGTTCAGGACTTACCTTGTAAATGCAGCAGTTGACACAATTTTATTTCAGGCCTAGAATTTCCTTGTCTTTACTCCCATGATATTGAAGTATTCATTAAAAACCAGAATGAAGGCTACATGTATGCTTAATAGCTTGTTGAATAGCAACACCATACTGAAAATCATATACTTATGTTGTAAATAGCACTTATGAAAAAGATCTGCTGCTTTACTGAATATATCAACTCTGTTGGTGCTCAGTTATGAATGATGTGCATCTAAGCACCACTGTGCTACTGATGCTGAAATAAAGTAAACACAGGTGATCCTGTTATTACTTTTCTCCATTCCTGTGATATCGCACAAACATGCAGCTCAAAAAGTGAAGGAAAGTCTGCAGACCCTGCTCTAGAACCCTGGGTTTTCTATACGCCAGACCTACACATGTACATGCTGTCACAGGAATAGTTATGTTACAAGAACCAAGAAACCGGACATTCATGCCTTCATTTCCCATGGTTGTGCTAAGTGCTGCATCATGCAAACAATGACAAAAAATTAAAAAATAAATTTTCACTTAAAGTGGACAGAGACGATACATTTTAACAAACAATAAAGAGGATGAAACAGAACTTGTGAATTGTGCACTGCTTACATGCACTTTTACACTTCACAAACCTACATGTACACCTCTGTAAATGTAATCTGACAGATACCCCCTGATGTCATCATTCACTGTTGCTATGCATTGAACACAAACACTGTGGAAAAGCCTACACAAAGTTAACATCTCTACAATGTTACAATTTTTTTGTGATTCAGCAGTTCTAATGAGTTTTGACCTCAGTTTCATTTTCACTGTGCAGACAGCCCTGAATCTACATGGTTGGTAACTGTGTGGGCAGGGAAACTGAGGGAGTGCCCAATGGTGTACACTCAAGGGAGGGTAATAATTCAATATATATCTGTAGAGAGGAATGCAGGTTTTGATATCATTTGACTGTATTCCGTCAAATACATACTGCATATGCTTACATGATAGTATGAATAGTATGTCCCATGGGTTTACACTTTTAGATGTCTACATTAGTTACGAGTACATTCTTCATTTGGGGTGGGAGAGCAAAGCTGCATTTATGTCATGGCACTTAAAAAGGAATTGCTGCTATTGTTACTCTAATTCACCATGTCTGATAATTTCATAGTGTGTGTGTGGGGTTACATGTTACAGTCAGTTTTGTACAAATGTATGGACTTTTACTTGGTCTTGTTTCCGTGTAGACTCCTTTCTGTGGCTGTATTTAAAAAAATGTTTGAATACATTGACAACACGAGCATGGAGTCTACATGGTTGCTTTACAGCTTGTTGAATTGCTGCACCATGTTGATCTGCTTCATTTAGAAAAAAAAGAATAAATCGATATTCAGTAAATCCAGTGAATTTCAGCATGAACTTATAGTCACAAACAAAAAGTCACTAGAACCAAGGTAGTAGGAGTGTACAAATCCAAT
Organism: Protopterus annectens; assembly: GCF_019279795.1. Lineage (NCBI taxonomy): Eukaryota > Metazoa > Chordata > Ceratodontiformes > Protopteridae > Protopterus > Protopterus annectens. The sequence continues at coordinate 376,702,086 of NC_056727.1, read as the reverse complement.
TTAATATAATAAATTAAACACACAAGTTAAAACTTTCACCCACAGGGCTTCCTCAGCTGTTAAAGCTAAAACAAAAAATTGTCTTACAATTTATAGCTGATCAAAATCACATGACTAAAACAGTTAACTAGTTCAAACATAATTATGTTTCTCCTTCAATAAGGGTTTTAAAGACACAAAACCATTTAAGCCTGGTGGCATATGGGCTCTTAACTCATTACATCTGAGTGATGTCTCCAGGTGCATCTGCAGTTACCTCCTACTGCGCCTCTAGGAGTCAAATATTGTTTGTTCATATTTGCATTAATAATTGCAAAACTATGCTACATACAAGGTATCAGAATATTTTATCTTGAAGCATACATGATGGAAAACACAATTGTATTGATGTTTGACCTATGTCAATGACTTTTTGTTAGAATTGTAAGGTGATAATTTCATTTTTTAAAGGCTGAAACCATGCCCACTTGGAGTTAAAGGTACACACTCAAAAGAGCTGTACTGGAGGGAATGAGTTAAGTGTAGAGTCCATTTCATTTCAGCAGTCTCAGTTCTAAGTATCAAATCTCCTCCTCTTAAATATTCAAACAATGTTTCTAAAATTATAAACTTAAAGTTGTGGCTTGTGCCTCTTTCTAATTTATGCTTAAAAAGAGCATTAGTAGATATTTCTCTGTTCATTTCTGAAAGATGGCTATATATGATCTTACAGTTATTGATTAGTTTTACTTATGTAAAATGAACTACACTGGTCACATGTTGCTAGATAAATGATATTCTTACTATTACAGTTGTCATAAGCTTTCACTTCTACTTCTTTCCCACTTACAGGGTTAAGAAAATTCTTTCTAGTGTCTGTATATGTGAAAAATCTGCAACTGCCACATTTAAAAGTACCTCTTTTATTACTTGGCTTACTCTTGAACCATAAATTACGCTGTTCTTTATAAGTGTTTCAAACTAGTATTCTTTTTATACGAAAACATAGGCTGATCAGTAATATGATTTCTTAACTCTGGAATACCCTGAAGGATTTGCCCGTATTTATGTATAACTCTCTTAACAGTTTCAGTGTTCTTATTATTCGTCACGATATATCTAGTGTTATATTATTTTTTGTTTTAGTAATCCTTTGTTGTGAGGAGAAGAGAGGTTTACCTACAGTGCTTCTCTGTGTTCTGATTTTTTTTACACGTGGTCATAACTTCATTTTTATTATGTCCTCTCACTATAAAGTCTCTGATCGTTGATTCCATTTGTTCTACCATGCTGGAGTCTATTGTGTTGAGTCTTGCTACCATAAGGAACTGATTATTGATTACATTCATGAATGTAGAATATGGATGCATGCTACTTCGATGCAATAAAGCTAGTTTTCGTAACTGTTTTCTTTATAGGCCTGTATCAATAAACCCTTCCTGGTTTTTAATAATAGTTCTATCTATCTAGCTTCTTAAAGGTACATACACACACATTGATCTGCATCCTCCCTCTTAAAAGATTACCCTCAGCTGAGAATAACATTGGAGTTAGACATGCATTACTACAGACATTAGAAACAAACACAATGTTCATGTCCAAGTTGCCATGTATCTATAACATGGTCTGGAGATGCAACCGGATCTGATAACATAACAATTTGAACTGAGTTTAGCAACAGGGACAGTCTTCGGTGAGCAGCTTGCATCAGGAACTTCCAGATTCATCACAGGAAAGGGAATATTCTCTGGAACTTTCTCTGGAACTGGAACACTGGATAATTCACTCTCTGAAATAGACTCTTTCTCACAGGCTATGTACTGTGGTATAGGCTAGGACACTGGCATCAAATGTTTCCAATTCCACATGAGCTCTACTCCTTGTGATTCCACAATGTACAATCTCTGCTCTAAGCAAATATTCTTCACGACTACAGTCCGATCATAACCTTTGTATGTTTGCATCCTTACCACGTCTGCTTCTCGTAATCAATTGAGCAGTTTCCTGGTCTTATTATAGTAGGACTTCTGGGTTAAACACTTCTTCAACAGATTGGTTTTCACTCACCTGTTGTTCTTGACACATGGGACCAACAATTGACTACTGATTGGTAATGTGGTTCTAGTTTGTCTCGACAGAAATCTCTGGGCAGGTGATCCAAGATGTTTATCATATGAAATATTACTGATATTCAAGAGATTCAGGAAAACATCACTATTGTGTCATTTTTGACTTCTCTAATAACTGTTTTGCACTTTGAACTTCACGTTCTGCCAAGCCATTTGACTGCAGATACTTTGGGCTACTCATGACAGAGTAAAGTCCCACTCTTCAAAAAATCTTTTGAATGTTGGCTTGTAAACTGTGTGCCAGTATCAGAAATAACTGTGTGGACTACCATGGACTTCAAAATGACACTTCATCTTAATGATGACAGTATTGGATGCTAGATTAGGAAGTAGGTCAATCTCAAACCAATTTGAATAAGAAAGCGGAGTACAGCAGAAGTAAGAACAAAACTCCAAATTTAATTCCAAGAATGTGCACTTATAACATACGGATGAGCGCTTTCACCATTACAGCTTCTTCAGATCCTTGTATAAAATTCACAGTAGACCTCCCCTTATATAAGCAGCTCAATTAATCAATTAAAACAATTTAAACAATTAAAAGCAATGCTGGAGAATTTAAAGAACTCTCCCATATATAAACATGTTAATGTAAAGTAAGACAAAAATATATAAAAGTTGCATAGTGACCTAAAAACATGTAAATAAACATTCTGATAAGTTAATATTGATAAAATACATAATCAAGAACATATACAAATAAATGATAGTTCATTTTATGTGCCTGCGTTGTCTCAGCTTAGGTTTTATAGAAGCTCTATCATTCAACCCATGCCCCCTATCAGCTTTCAAATGAATGATCCAGTCAGTCTCCTTAGATTCAGTAAGATTCATAGTATTACCACCCGTTATTCACAACAATTATCTCTAGGACCCAGAACAAGAAAGTATGATCATTGTCATTGGTGGTTATATGTTTTGCTAAGGCATTGTGTAAAGTGCCCTTTCTCATGTGGTAAATGTGCTCTCTCATTCTATCCCTTAACGGACGGTTAGTTTTACCAACATAGAAACTCGGGCATGCCTGACAAGTAGCTAAATACACCACATTAGGCGTCATACAATCTGCATCTGCCTTGATGGAGAAAATGGTGTGTAAATCCGGGTGTATAAACACCTCACTGCTATCAATAAATGAACAGAAGTTGCAGTGACCACAGGGTTTAGTGTGACCAGTGTTCTTCATAATCCTATCATGCCTGGGGTGACAAAGCAATCGCTTTAGGTTGCTCTTATTCGGAAATAGGAAACTTGGTGTCTCCCCCACAATGGGTTTCAAGTCATCATCAACCAGGAGAATATCCCAATGTTTGCTAATAATTTCCTTTAACTGATATTGATCAGAAGTATACAGAGTAGAAAATTTAATAGATCTATTTAACATATGATCTCCAACGGTTTGATCTTGGACCCTGGGTCCAAAGTATGGTGCACCTGAAGTGGTGCGTGACATGTATGCTTCCTCCATGTATGGTATAATCTCATTATCCTTGTATCCCCGGGTCAGTAATCTATTTCTCAGATTGTCTAATTCTGAGATAAATCCCTGTTCAGTGGGGTTCAATCTCGAGGCTCTAATGGCCTGTCCTTTCATTATATTCTTAAAACAAATTGTGAGTGCATACTAGACCTTAATAACAAGGAATTGCAGTAACATGCCTTGCGATAGACCCCGTATTTATCATATCATCTGTTAATCTCTCAATATATAGGTCTAAAAAATCAATTCTATGTGTGGAATAGTTCATGGTAAAAGTAAGGAATGTAGTTAAATCATTCATAATGGATAGCATTGATTCCAGCTGTTCTGATGTTCCATTCCAAAGAACAAAAAGGTCATCAACAAACTTTCTGTAGAACACCACATGTTCACAGAAAAGTGCATTCTTAAATAAAACATGTTCCTCCCAATATGCAAGGAACATGTTGGCATAGCTATTTGCACATGGAGTGCCCATAGCTACGCTATCATGCTGTTTATAGATCTGGTCTTGGAACATGAATAAGTTGTTCTCCAAGACCAGTTCTAAAAAATGAACTATGAGGTCTATCAATACTGCAGTGTAAGTACTGTGTGCTTTCAGATAATTTAACACATAATCAAGTCCTATATCATTAGGTATTACAGTAAATAGGGATTGAATGTCAAAAGTCACAAAAGTACAACTAGAGATTCTATCATGGTGTCCAATACATTCATACAGATTAATCAAAAATTGCTTGGAATCCTTCAAGACTGTAACATTGTCATTCAATACACATCTCAGATGTTTCTCCACAAAAACTGAAAGGTGTTCAGTTACCCAACCACGGCCAGAAACTATGGGTTTGTACTGGGGGGTCACCATCAGTAATGATGCATGTATTTTGGAAGAAATACCACCTGTCACTGGGACTACCACAGACAATTGCAAGGACTCTGTGGATGTTATTCATATTGTACATCCCAGTACATGTACTAGAAACAACTTATATCCTGAAGTATATGTGGTTAAGAATAGACCTGTTTCTACAAAAGAAGGATCAGAGCCTGTTGTTAAACCTAAGAAAACTACTACTTTGACTGATTCCAGCAAGCTCTCAAGTTTGGATTTGACTTTTCCTCTGCCAGTGCGCATGGAGAAAGGTCCTCCAGGGGCAGACAGAGGAAATTATCAGGGATTTTATGCCCCATCAGACTTTAAAGAGAATGTGGAACAACAAGCGTTAATTTATAATTTGTCCCACATTACTCTAACAGATGATGATACCAGTTTATTAAACAAAGGTTTGAATTTTATTCCTAAAAGCCAGAGCAAATTGACTGATACAATGGTGGACTTAAAACTTTTTTGTAGGAATGTAATGCTTAGATTCATTTATAATGATTCTGAGAAAGAATCAGCACAGAGCAGGAAGTTTGCTTTTAAGAATTTAAGTGATTTTGTACCAACTCACCACCCATTAGTTGAAGCATTCCTTAAGTTAACAGAGGAGGAATTGTATAGTTACTATAATACTCAACTGGGACCCCAAAAACAGAAGAGGCGGGATAACTTGAGCTTTTGGGAATGTCAGTGTCTGAGGAAATTGCAGAATGATCCTACCATTATAATTAGACCAGCTGATAAAGGTGGGAAAGTTGTAGTATTGGATATGCCATTTTATACGGAGGCTATGTCCTCCATGTTACAGGACAGGTTCTATGAACCTACTTCCATGGAACAGGTTCACTCTGTTGTCAGATATATTCATGACACGCTTTATGATATTCTTAGAAGTAATTTAATAAATAAGGAGCTATATGGATACCTTATGATTTATACACCAACTATACCGATTATACAAGGTCTCCCCAAGGTACACAAAAATATGAAGAACCCACCCATGAGACCCATAGTTTCTGGCCGTGGTTGGGTAACTGAACACCTTTCAGTTTTTGTGGAGAAACATCTGAGATGTGTATTGAATGACAATGTTACAGTCTTGAAGGATTCCAAGCAATTTTTGATTGATCTGTATGAATGTATTGGACACCATGATAGAATCTCTAGTTGTACTTTTGTGACTTTTGACATTCAGTCCCTATTTACTGTAATACCTAATGATATAGGACTTGATTATGTGTTAAATTATCTGAAAGCACACAGTACTTACACTGCAGTATTGATAGACCTCATTGTTCATTTTTTAGAACTGGTCTTGGAGAACAACTTATTCATGTTCCAAGACCAGATCTATAAACAGTGTGATGGCGTAGCTATGGGCACTCCATGTGCAAATAGCTACGCCAACATGTTCCTTTCATATTGGGAGGAACATCTTTTATTTAAGAATGCACTTTTCTGTGAACATGTGGTGTTCTACAGAAGGTTTGTTGATGACCTTTTTGTTCTTTGGAATGGAACATCAGAACAGCTGGAATCAATGCTATCCATTATGAATGATTTAACTACATTCCTTACTTTTACCATGAACTATTCCACACATAGAATTGATTTTTTAGACCTATATATTGAGAGATTAACAGATGATATGATAAATACGGGGTCTATCGCAAGGCATGTTACTGCAATTCCTTGTTATTAAGGTCTAGTATGCACCCACAATTTGTTTTTAAGAATATAATGAAAGGACAGGCCATTAGAGCCTTGAGATTGAACTCCACTGAACAGGGATTTATCTCAGAATTAGACAATCTGAGAAATAGATTACTGACCCGGGGATACAAGGATAATGAGATTATACCATACATGGAGGAAGCATACATGTCACGCACCACTTCAGGTGCACCATACTTTGGACCCAGGGTCCAAGATCAAACCGTTGGAGATCATATGTTAAATAGATCTATTAAATTTTCTACTCTGTATACTTCTGATCAATATCAGTTAAAGGAAATTATTAGCAAACATTGGGATATTCTCCTGGTTGATGATGACTTGAAACGCATTGTGGGGGAGACACCAAGTTTCCTATTTCGGAATAAGAGCAACCTAAAGCGATTGCTTTGTCACCCCAGGCATGATAGGATTATGAAGAACACTGGTCACACTAAACCCTGTGGTCACTACAACTTCTGTTCATTTATTGATAGCAGTGAGGTGTTTATACACCCGGATTTACACACCATTTTCTCCATCAAGGCAGATGCAGATTGTATGATGCCTAATGTGGTGTATTTAGCTACTTGTCAGGCATGCCCGAGTTTCTATGTTGGTAAAACTAACCGGCCGTTAAGGGATAGAATGAGAGAGCACATTTACCACATGAGAAAGGGCACTTTACACAATGCCTTAGCAAAACATATAACCACCAATGACAATGATCATACTTTCTTGTTCCGGGTCCTAGAGATAATTGTTGTGAATAAGAGGGTGGTAATACTATGAATCTTACTGAATCTAAGGAGACTGACTGGATCATTCGTTTGAAAGCTGATAGGGGGCATGGGTTGAATGATAGAGCTTCTATAAAACCTAATCTGAGACAATGCAGGCACATAAAATGAACTATCATTTATTTGTATATGTTCTTGATTATGTATTTTATCAATATTAACTTATCAGAATGTTTATTTAAATGTTTTAGTTCACTATGCAAGTTTTATATATTTTTGTCTTACTTTACATTAACATGTTTATATATGGGAGAGTTCTTTAAATTCTCCAGCATTGCTTTTAATTGTTTAAATTGTTTTAATTGATTAATTGAGCTGCTTATATAACGGGAGGTCTACTGTGACTTTTATACAAGGATCTGAAGAAGCTGTAATGGTGAAAGCGCTCATCCGTATGTTATAAGTGCACATTCTTGGAATTAAATTTGGAGTTTTGTTCTTACTTCTGCTGTACTCCGCTTCCTTTGTGACTTACATTATATCTACCTCATGGAAATACAGCGTTTGCTTGCTGAGCAGTGGATTTTACTTTACTTCAATTTGAATAAGAGTCTAACAACACCAAATATTGTTGACCATTCCATTTGAAAATGTTGGTAGCTACAAAGGTAGTTCAGGAATCTGGTTTAGCTGAAGTGGTTCTTTCTGTTGATATAATTGTAGTACTATTATACACAGAACAAGACTGTCTCAATATCTTGTGACATAGAAGTCTAAAATACTAGACCTATCGCCCTTCTTTTGGTAGAGTCTGCTCCTGGGTGACCCCGATGCAAGACAGTAATGTATTTTTGTTGCAAGGATTTTGAAGCAATTACTTTCAGACCTTTCATAATGATACCATTATCAGCCAGAAAAAATCTCATCTCTGTATGGAAAGTAAGGTTGCACTTCTTGAGGTAAACTAGATAGCTTTGATGGCCATCAGTTGTTGAATAACTGTTGGTTCAGCCTTTGTAAAACTGAATCTGTTGCTGTGTGATCTCTCAGCTCATCAAGACATGTGGTAGAAATATTTCTTACTTCCATGACTTCAAAATCAAGGTTCCCATTCTCATGCTGTTTTGTGATGTTTCAGGGTGAGCTGGACAATGTATAAGCAAGATAAAGAAGTTTGCCTTTCTTGTAGACAAGAGTGGAATGATAGTTCTGCAGTCTCAACATCATAAGTTGCAACCTGGCTAGAGCTGTATACATAGGCATTCTCATAATAGTGAGTAGAGGTTGGTGGTCTGTCTCGATCTGGATAGGTCTACCATAAACATAATCATGGAACACTGAATATTCCAACACAATTGGCCAAAGCTCTTTCTTGATCTGAGCATAATGCATTTCAGTTTGGGTAAGAGGTCTTGATGCATAGGCAACAGGTTGACCTTCTTGTAGAATGACTGCACCTAAACCAAATCTTGAAGCATCACATGAAAGAATGACTGGTTTGTGAACATCACAGTATCTGAGAGTAGGTGGACTGGCAATTCTCTGTTTCAGGACATAAAATACTCTTTGGTGCTGTTCTAAGACCAGGATATATCTTTATGTGTCAGCTCTCTGAGTGGTGCTGAAAGTCAGCTCAAGTCTGGAATGAACTTGCCTAGATAGTTAACCATGCCAAGAAAACGTTTCAGGGCTTAAACATTGTTTGGAACTGGCTGTTTGCTTAGAAGGGTCTGGTCATAGTCCTGAACTAGTAAATAAATGACCAACATAAGAAATTTCTTGTAGCCTGAATTTGCATTTCTGTGGATTGAGCTCAAGATTCACTTGACATGCTATTTCCAGAACTTTTCTGAGGTTTCTGTCATGCTTAGCTTCACCATTACCTCCTACCAGTATGTTGTCTACTATAATAGCACAAAGATACATAGAAAAAAGTTGCTCCATTGCATGTTGAAAGTCTTCACTTGCAGAATTTACCACAAATGGCATTCTCAAAAATCTGTACCTTCCAAATGGAGTACTGAAAGTAGTTGGCAATGAGGATTTCTTGTCAAGCAAAATTTGCCAAAATGAACTATTTGCATCTAAGACAGAAAAAGCAGTGGTATTTGGTATCAGAGCTGCAACTTCTTTGACTGTGTGCATTGGATGATGATGTCCTTTTAGTGCTCTGTTCAAATCTCATGGATCAAAACATGTTCTAATGTCATCTGAGCTTTTCTTTTCTTATGAGCTACCACCATGGAAGATACCCACTTAGCTGGTTCATCTACTGTACAAATCATACCTTGTTACACCATTTTATCTAGCCTTGCTTTGACTCTGGCCTGCATAGCTATTGCAACTTTTTGGGCTGGTCTGAAACTGGACTGACATCTGGGTCTAACTTCAGGAGCAAACAACTAGAAGCGTGCCTAGTTTGCCTTCAAAAGGATCAGCATAGGTTGAAAAAATATGATGGGCAAAATTAGAGTAGTGGTCTTATAAGCTAAAGTGATGGATTTCCTTATTAAATGAAAGCAGTCCTATTTTCAAACTGTCTCTGAGCCCTACAAATGACTGAACATGCCTCTTGACCACATAGGATAACAAGTCATAACTTCTCCCAGCAGAGTAATATGAAAGCACTATTGAACCTTCAGTCTAAATTTCTTCCTCACCATAAGCAACAAGCTTCGCACACTTTGCCAAATCAAGCCTTTCACCATTACACACTCTAGCAAATGTTTCTGCTGACATAACATTGCACTTGGAACCTTTGTCATCTTTGAGCTCTATGGGGTTTCCATTTATCTGAACAGTACAGAATACTTCATTCTTTGCCCATAAATCTACTGCATTGACTGTTTCATTAAGCACTGACACACCATCAGCATAAAAAGTACAAGTTGATCAACTCATTTCTTGAAATGTTCCCTTTTAATTAAAGAATGTGTGCCTTCTGATTTACAAAACCTCTTGAAATGATTCCACTTATTGCATTTGTGGCATTGCTGCCCAAAAGCTAAACATTTTCCTTTTTAAATTCATGATTTCCACCACAATTACAACAGTTGACAATGAAAGTAGGTTGGTATCCATAGTTTTCTGACTCACTCTTACATTTCACTGAGATTGTGTAAACTCTGAAACTTGCTGGAAAGCTCTGGGGTTTACCAGTGAGTGCCGCAGTGGCAAAAGTTGCTGCCATGTGCTTGGGCCTTTTTCTTTTAACCGTGTGCTGCATACTATCCACTTGAGTTCTAGAAGTTACTGGAAGCATGCATCTCTCATTTGTAAGCATATTTGTGTGCTTTTCTGTGAGCTCATATGTCTGACAAATCTCAATAGCCTTATTCCGAGTTAAATCACTGTCACAAAGCAAAATCCTTCTCACAGCATCATCCTTAATACCACAAACAAGTCTGTCTTTTATCAACTCATCCCTTAAATCACCAAATTTGCATGTTTTAGCCTTATTTCTCAAATCTGTTATATATGCTGCAAAAGTTTCACCATGTTTTTGATCTGTTGTATAAAATAAGTGCCTTTCCATTGTAACGTTTGTCTGGGGCATACGCATTTCTCCAGATTTACATTTTAAGCATTCAGGGTCCTCCCTTGACTCAGCTGGTACAACAATATGATGGTTTTTCCCCTTTCCTGCAAAGATATCAGGTGCATACATAAATGAATGCTACCTTTCAGTGGCTTCTGATTCAGCTAAATTAAGTAGAATAAATGCCTTGGTACAGTCATCTTTATCAGAAAATGCAGCCTGTATGAAAATGTTATAGTCTTGTTCAAACACACTCCAGTTCTCTGCAATATTATTGTCAAACACAAGTGCATTGGGTTTTCAAAATCTGTCTGCCATGCCAACAAATTATACACAAGCACACTGAAAATATGGCCCTTGTAATTATGTATGAACAAGCTATGCTGTGAGACCTCATAATAACATTCAAATGCACAATAAACTCTTTGAAATACTGTACTTTGTGAAATATGCTCTGAAATGGCTGTATCTTGTGAAATAACTTTACTGTAATACTGCACAAACATATGAACACTTCATACACTTCTGATAACTCAGATTTATTTAATTAATATGAAAAATATGTTCTTAGTGAAAATATGGTCATTTCCCCTTATTTTATTACTTTTAAGCAATTTGGACTTTATTGCAAACATTTTCCATAGTAATTTGAATATTTTTATCAATATCAGACATCTCAGTTTATTTAAATATTGTTTAGAGCATTCTGCATGCTTTGTTTCATATTTTGTGAATAAGAAATTATTTGAGCAAGTTTTAACATCTGAATTCATTTCTGACCTGTTTTGTGAATTATATGTGCAGTAGGGATGATTCACTGCTGTATAGGTTCATAGGAGTTTACTAGGCTATGGTTAGGCTAATGACTACAAGGGCCTTTTTAAGCCTAGCCATAAATCCCAAATCTCTGATAAGTTCTGATACACTTGATAAGTGCAAGCATGGGCCTGGGAGATGAACCATTTACAAGTTACCTGTGTCCATTAGAGTCATAGGTGGCAAAACAGGTATGACTTTCTGGTTTCCCATCTAACTGTCCAAGTTGCACTTTAATTGGGTTAGGGAGGAACTCTGCTTCACATTGATGGGGAGCCTGTTCCATAGATTGGGTAGTCTCTGGGATACACACCTATCTCTCCAGGAGGTCCTATTTATATCACAGGCAAGGTTTAAGTGTTTAGAATGGGTAATTGTGGTGCTGTTTGTTTTGTGGATATGCAAGAGGTCCATCAGAGTGAGGTCTAATAATGCCCTGTATGCAGGTATAGATCTCCCCTCAAAAGCCTGTAGGAGACAGAATACAAGGATAGGGCCTTGAGCCAGTCTGCATAGGACATTTTACTTATGCCCTGTATTTTTTTAATGCTGAATCTGTGTGGACATTCCAATTGTTAGATATGCTGGATTAGGTACTTACCAAAGGGGGCATAGTACTCAATGATAGGTCTAATGAATGCCAAATAGAATGGAACAATGACTTCCTTGGACTTATATGCCATACCTTTCTTTATACATTGCACAACATAGAATGATTTCCTCACCACTGTAGACACTTGATGGTCAAAGACTAGATTACTATCTATGTGTGTCCCTAAGTCCCAGACTACTAGGTCAACTCTAAGGGGTGTGCTGTCAATATGATAGTTACCAGGGAGGGATGACTTCCCAATGGATACTATTATGCATTTCTTGTCATTTAGTTTTAGTCTATGGCTCTGACACCAGTTCTCTGCCTGTGCCAGCCCTCCTGGAGAACATTTGTATCATTGTGAGATTCAATGATGGCCCCTAATTTGTAATTATCTGCAAATTTAGTCAGCCAGCGACCACTGACATTGGCCATGACTTCTGAGAAGTAAATGCCAAAAAGGAGCAGTTCAAGGACTGACCTCTGAGGGACTCCATTTATGACTAGCCTCTTTGTAGAGGTGGGATCTCCAGTTCTAACATCCTGGGTCTTTTCTGTGAGCCAGTTGGCTATCCACCTGATGATGATCTTCCAATACCAACTGGATGCCTTTCAGACTCAAATTGGAGAAACTGGAACTCTTTCTGGCAACAAGTCATTTTAGCCATCCCACTTATGACACCATGTCACTCGTCCCTCACTAACATAGATGCCAAACAGGCGGAGTAGTTCATTTCACTGCTTTATTACATAGGAACACATCAGGATGGATAGCAGCATCATAAAATATAAACAAACTGATTAACAGACAGACCTTACTGATTTGTATGCTTACATCTTAACAGCTTACTACAAAATAGCAATCAGTCTCACAAGTGCTCAGTATTTATACACTTGTGCAAGCCCTTGGATAGGTTCTTAAAGATACAACCACACACATTGATCTAGAGATACCTCACTTACATCAGTTCTTATGCAGATGGCTTCATAGTTCAGAGTCCCAGTTACTCTCCTATTTTTGCATCAATTTTATAGCTGATTTGAGAGATGCAACACAATGCACAGCATCACTTAAACACACTTAATGATGGGTACTTGACAATTACTATGTTTTGCTTAAAACACATGTTAATGAACAGCTGTGTGGCTTGGTGGGTTGATGCACTGCCATGCAGGTGGAATGGTCTTAGGTTTGAAATAGGGTGCAGGTGTAATATTGTGAATGTGATTACTATTTTGTTTCAAATACATATAACAATATACTGCCATTTTGCTTAGCTTAGTGATGCCATGCATCACTCAGCATCGCACAAAAATTCTTTAAAGCAAAGAAAAATGGGGAGATAGGACAATGATGAAATGGGGTGCAGGCAGGGGGGAAACATAGTGAAAAACAGGTAGGTATGTGCAGGAAGGGTGTAGGAAAGAACCATAGCTAGCCATTTCTTGTACAGCAACAGCTGTGTACTTTAACAGATTTTTTTAGCTGAATTTGGTCTGTCACCCCAAGATAAAAGGGTGAGGACAATATAAATGCATTGTCAAGCCAATTGGACCAAATTAAGTGTGTCCACTGGACACGTGTGAAATGGAGATATATATATATGGGACGATTTTTTTTTGGGGGGGGGACAGGTGCCCATTTTTTTTTAAGTGAGAATGAAATGTTGAGGAAGGGACATAGGTATGTGTGGGAGTGGTAATTTGGGAAGGTGAGTAAGCTTTTGCAGGCAGACAAGACAGACAAGACAACAGAAATGGCTGGTATGTGACACAAGAGGGGGATGAACACCTTGGCTGGTGAGGGTGTTGTGGAATACCAATCCCATGGACATCAGACACGGGAGCAGTCTGACTCAAGTTCTCACCCATGGGACAGTCAGCACTGAAGCATCACTGCTCCTGTGGAGGCAGTGGTCGACATCAGCTCCTGAGGCCAGACTGGCTCAGCAAGATGGACAGCATGTTCTCCATCTGGCATAGGCATGCACCAACAGTTTGATGCAGCAGCCCATGCACCATGCTTGGCAGTTCATCATGGGTGACAAAAGCACCCCCTCCACCTCCACTCTCAGAGGGGGGACCACCCATAACCTGTGAAGTGGAACTACCTGATGGAGCAGATAGTGCAGGGGCAGCAGAGGGGGTGCCACCAGGCTGCATCCCAGATGTTCTGGGCCCTGGTGCCTCAGCCAGGGGAGCCAAGGTAGGTGGATTACCAGTTACCAGCCTACCGTTATGTGCTGTGGTAAATTAAATATAAGCATAAGGAAAATCAACATAACTATACAAATGTAATTAATAATATAAGAGAAAACAATAATGACTAATGGAAAGAAATTGAAAATAATATAATGAGGAACACAACAATAAATAATGTAAATGAAAGTTTTTTAACAGGAAATCAGTATTAAATTATACATAATGCCAGCATAAGAGGTAATTCAAATACTATGATAATATCAATTTATAATAATAAATATGATTAATACATAAAAGAAGAGAATGGGTGGGGTGAGAGAGAAAAAACAGCAATAGCAACTTCACAGATAATATAACTACACAGACTACTACTACATACTTCTAGATATGTTAGATTTCACTTGTCAGAACACTGACTGCTTATATTGCATATATGATGTTGCATGTACATAGCTCTCAACCTGTTAATATGGGATATTATGGGCCAAGTCCAATAAAAACTTTGGAATCCTGCACACTTCACTTTTGTGACCTAAAATGCACTCCCCCTCCAACTCCAGCCACTATAATCACAGTCAAGTCAAGGTCAAGCTCCAAGAAATTATGTGAAATTCCCACCTATTGGCCTTTATACAGGCTGCATTCCTGCACTTGCATGTCCTACTGTAACTTTTAAAAACATTAAGTGCCACTTTGCATCATGCAAACACGCACAATCCATGTTTAAGCAAAGCTTAGCAATGTGCAAACTGGAAAAGACCATTGGCCTTTTCTAAGCACTGTTTAGCATTGCAGACCTTTTCTAACTGTTTATAAATGTAACAATACTTTAATTTAAAGTCAACTGATGTTTCAGTCACTTGACACAGTTTCACAGCATTATATGTAAAAAAAATTACTAGCCAGGACTCAAACACGGAACAGACTACATTGTAGATCATGACTCAACCTATGTAGTCACTGGGATAGTGAAGGAACTGGAATATCTTCAAATATACTGTGAATGTGCCTGCAAGTGTAGCACAGCTTCACTGTGTGAGTTTATGCATTGCAAGGCACAGCAGGCCTACAACAATTGAATACATCCATGTTTTTTATTTTTAGCTGTTTAGCGGATGTCTGCTGCTTAAGTATGCCTCGCTACACTTAGCTAAACAACATGCCACATCACGTAAACAAGCTCAAAAAGAAAAAAATTAATATTGAATCCATCCAATTTCTATTTTTAGATGTCTAGCAGATGTCTAATGCTTAAGTACCCCTTGCTATGCCTAACTAAGCGACATGCTGCATTGTGCAAACAAGCACAAAAAGAAAAGAAATAACAAAAAATAAATAAATAAATACATTATTTCTTAATATTGAATGCATCCAGTTTCTATCTTAGATGTCTAGCGGATGTCTGATATATATGTGTGCAAAGCTAAGCATAGCTAAACAACATGCCGCACCACGCAAACAAGCATATAAATATAAAAAAAAAATTAAACTGCAATTTAATGAAATAAAATCTCCTGTATGCCTTTTGGCCCAGGTGGATGGGCCAAAAGGTGTGTGGCTGCAGTCAGTCTTACATGGATTCAATATCCATGTTGCTGTGACGTCTCTTAGGCACACACCATAATTAATATGTATGGTGTGCTGCCGAGAGGGAACCTTGGCAGTGTACATGGATACATTCCGTGTAAGCTTTACACACTGAGCCTACATGGACATTATTGAATCCTGGGGTCGGTCTTTCCAACTTCATATTAAGCTATAGATTCACTTTCATTTGCTAAAATATTATGCAAATATGCTGATGATGTAAATATTTTACCATCTTTTATAGAGAAAAGGTTGGTAAAGCTATTATATGGTTTACTCAATACATTTTTTCACATCAATTTGCATAGCACATAATTCTAGTTAATAGTATACAAGCAAATGACTTTAGACTTCTATTCGATGTGTATACATTTAATCCATGTTTATCTCTGGTTCAGTTTATGGCTGAAAACTGTATTTAAGACCAGCTATTTAATGAGTAAACAAAAAAATTAATCAAACATACTGGACTACATTTAACACACATGAGAGTGTGCATGATTGTACTTGAGACCAAATGTCCTTGGGGCAAAGTCTAATGTTTGTATTTGTAATTATGTCAACAGATGCTATATGTTCTGGTCACTCAAGTCAAAAAAGGTGCCAAATTGTCAACAGAGTCCCATTTGGTATTAGCTTGGATCAGATTGCTGGAAAACTATATCATGAGAGACAGACAGAGGGGAGAAAGGGAGAAAGTTAGAGCTAAATTTATTGGCCAGTAGGTTTACTACATCTTCAACCTCAGTGTATGCAGCATTGTTCATAATCAGCTCGGTGCACTGCTGCTTTGTGCTTTTGAGATTAAGAACATAACTAAAATATGACTTGTGATTGCCTTTAGCTTGGTTAGCTATATTAGCCTCAAACTCAGTTTTGGTGGAATTTTTAAGCTCCTGAGTTGTTAGTTTATTTCAATGTCAATGGCTCTAATATTCAGGGAATTGCTCTTCTTACTTCTGCTTAAAACGATTTCCCTTTTATTATAAAGCTTCTTTATATTATGGTTCCCCTATATGGGTTTGTTTCTGGGGTTTGCCCTGCACTTGTTTCTATAGGATACGGCTGCATCTATGCAGCTGTTTATGTGTTGGTATAGTGTGATGGTGTACATTTCTGCATATTCAGTGGAGTTAATTGAGTTTGATGGGAATTTGAATCTTGCCGGCCTATTACTTAGAAGTAAGTAGATTTATTTAAAGAAATTTTGAAAGGTACCTTGAGTCTCTGATTTCAGTTTTATTTTGAAGGAGATTGCTTAATGATCAGGCCAAACACATGATGAAGATGCACAAGGGATAATGCAAGATGCACCCATGTTAGTAACAAGATAAAAGATGTTATTCCCCCTTTTGGATACTTTGATTGATTCTTCCAAGGTATTTGCATTGACAAAGTCGAGGAATCTCTGTATTTGTGCACTAGTGGTGGTGTATGTTTCCCAGCCTATAGATGGGAAGTTTAAATAAACTAAGAGCATTGTATCGGGTTTAATATTGAGTGATTAGTGGCCCCATAGATAGGCATTGTGGCTTTCTTTTCTCATAGAGGGACTTGTATAGCAAGCTAATAAATGTTATGGGGCCTTTTTGATGGTTTTTTGGGCATGAAGACGCTTTAGTGCATCATGCTGCTTTACCAGCATTGATTTTAGTCTCTTCTGGATGTAAGATGAGACATCTCTACCTTTTATCCCCCTCCTGCACAGTAGCTTTTCTAAATATGTGGAAAGTGTTATAGCCCCGCAGAGCCAGAGTGCTCTCTGCTATTTTATACCATCTGTCATTCACTACACAGAAGTCAATGTCCTCCAGGGTGAGAAGGGCTTGTAGGAAGTAAAGTTTATTGTTTAAGCTCCTAGCATTGACTAGTAACACCTTCATATTTTCCTTAACTTTTGTGTTATGTTGGTAGTTTTATCAGGTTGGCATTGCCTAAAAATGGCACTATAGGGTGAACAATGATTTTCCAATAATTGAAACCCTAGAGAGGGCAGATGCAGGCCATCCCTGATGAAGGGGTGTGGTCTATCAATCATGGCGTCATCCTTGGAGAAGGTAGAATGCTGCTCAGTGCTAAGCTCATACCTGCCATGGACACATAGTCATTGAATTCCATCATGTCTCTCTTTATATAGTTCAGGGAGGTTCATCTTAAGTCATTCACACATGCACAAACTATGTCAACTATAATAAATTCGTACTGATACTTGTTCAAGGACTTGAGTCCATGTGTGTGTATATATGTGTGTGTGTGTGTGTGTGTGTGTGTGTGTGTGTGTGTGTGTGTGTGTGTGTGTGTGTGTGTGTACTAGCATTAAAGGCAGTATGCCAGATTTTTTTTTAAATACCAAACTCCAAAACATCTATATAAATGATACTGACTAAAAATAATCTAAAAAACACAGACTGATAGCATAGTACACATGCCCTGAAAAATAATTTCATAGCATTGAACTTTAAAACAATCATTTTTGAGGGACAAGCCTCTCTGCTCCCCTACACCCCTGCTACATATATATTCCAATTCGAAGATTGCAGAATACTGGGGAAAGGGGATTCAATATAAAAACCATGATTATGATACTACTAATTATTCAGATAAAATCCGTTCCCCTAAGGATGAAAAGCTACTGTTGAATTGTTATAGCTTAAAAATAAATTGTGTTAACTGTCATATCGTTGGCTTCATTTCTTGAAATGACTAATGTCTGTTTGTGCTGGACTTCTTTCCTTGGGATTTATTTGGTGCATTTGTTTGAATATTCCCCTGGGATTATTACAGAGAAAGGGTAATCCCAAGTCTTAGTACTATATTGCTCTCGCACATCTGTCAACCATCTATTTTGTTGACTAAAGAGTGCTATCAAAACAAAAAACAAATTACATTAATTACAGTCAATAAGGGATCATATGTATATATATATATATATATATATATATATATATATATATATATATAGATAGATAGATAGAGGTTTACTATAATTTAACTGGATCCAACAACAGCGTATCGCGGTTATGTCAAGGGAAAACCTTGAAATTAAAAACACTGAAAAACAATAAAATCGAAGTGTGGTGACTGTAAATGTTGACTTCAACATTTTCGAACAGTCACCACCCTTCTGGGGACACCATTACTGTGTGTTGCACAGCAAATAACATGTTTGCAGGAGGGCAAGCCCCCCTGCAACCCCCACACCCCCTTCTACTTAAATATACTAACTCCAGGATCCCATCATAGTGAGGGAAAGGATATATTTCCTGATCCCCACTATAGTGCGAGCTACGTTGAAATGTCAGAACTGACAACAGCAAATGCTGTATCGCATTCGCAGTTGTCAATTCTGACATTTTCTTGACAGCCAGATTCGAGATTTTGTCAGTCTCATGAACTGCGAACTGCAGTCAACAGAATGATAGTAAACCATATATATATATATATATATATATATATATATATATATATATGATCAGAATTTCAAAACTTTGAATCCCTTTATGGCCGAGATCATATGATCAATGTTTTGAAATTTTGAAAATACAACAAAAGCACAAAACCTAAAGAAAAAAACTTCACCTCCACATCCAAGCCCCCCTGCACCCCCCACACCCCTGCTACTTAAATATACCAACTCCAAGATTGCACTACAGTGAGGAAAATGGTAAATCCCCCATTCCACGCTATACGGTGATCTCAATTCAAAGTGTTTGAAGTTTTAAAACTTTGATCATGTGGTCTCGGCCATAAGGGTTTTGAAGTTTTGAAATTTTGATCAAACAAGGTAGACCACTATATGTGTGTGTGTGTGTGTGTGTGTGTGTGTGTGTATATACACACACACTTAAACACAAACACACACACACACACACACACACACACACACACACACACACACACACACACACACACACATAAGTCAGTAGTGCAGCAGGTAACACACTTGTCTTTAGTACAGAGGGCTGTAGGTTCAATTCACGCACCAAGTAGACTGATTGCTGGCACTGGGGTGCAGTATAAGGGGGGTGCTGCACCTTTGAGTGTGTTTTACTTCAAATGAAATGTTAAACCTAGCCGCCATCTGCCTAAGTTGCTGGTAGCTCAGGTGTATGCATAAGATCCCATGGTGTCTATCAAAAAGAGTTGGGCCCTATAATTAGCAGAACATAAACAAAATTTTATTTACATATTTTCAAAATATTCATATTTACATGTACATATTTACCCCTTCCTGTGTACCACCATCTTTATTATAGTCATTATTACTCTTTCATAACTGACCCCACTACGTCTTCCACAATCAGCCAAAAATCCATTTCCCATTAAACAAAATGTCATTCAAACTTTTGTTCCAAATACCCCATATTACAAAAATACATTATTATCCACTCATCTCACATGCTTTTTCTTCTTGTTCTTTCCTCACACAACTTTTTCCAGAGTTCTTCCACATTTCAAGAAATATGCTTTCCTGTATCTTCCTGTCCACAAATCAAACACCCAATTTCAACTTCTTTTTATATGGCATATTTTCCTTTACCAGTAACTTATTTATACCAGTCTCCATAGAACATTCTGGCATTCTACAATCTTAGAACACTACGTTTTACTTATTTTAATGTCTGTTATCACTCCTATTTGTAAATTATCCCATTGATTTACATTAGAATAATGCTTTATCACATTAATTCACCACATCCATCTATTGTTCTCTATACCATAAATTTTTATTTTCCATGTTAGTATTTTTCTTGATATTTTTAAGTTCTTCATTAACATATTCCTTTAATATTGTTCTTATTCTTATTTCCCAGAATACGTTGTTCTTATATTTAAACATTCTCACTATTAACTTATCATTTTCCTCATTTACTTAATTTAAGTCTTTATGCACATTTAAAGAAGCAAAATAAATAATTGGATTTAATAACCCCAGTCACCATTTACCTTCACGCATATACAGCACACCTCTTTTCACCAGGTGTAATATTGAACCCCATATGAAAGGAAACTCTAATTGCACAACTGCTTTTTCATAATTTTGTGGCATCATATAAACATTTTACATATACATTATTTTCCCATTAAAAATAATTCACCAAATACACCTTTTTCTTAAATGCTAATCTATAACTCCTCCACACAAGGCATATTTCTTTCATTTCTTTTATAATACCCTTCCATTGCCTCATAACTACATAATTTTTCCCAAATTTTAGTCCTAACACTGATAGTTCATTCATTGAAAAATGCACCCCTCTGATAGTTACATCACCAAAACCCTTACTTTTATCTTTATTCAGGGTCATTTCCATTACCTTTCAATATCCGTTCAGACAACCCAATATTTCCCTCATGCATAGTTTATTCTTACCAACCACTACTATATCATCTGCATAAGTCAAACCTACTAGAATCACTGCTTTTGCATTGCATACAGTATCTAACATCCAGCATCCTATAAGCCACTTCACTCATTATCTCACTCATTACTAATGCAACCAATATCCCATTTGTGGGACATCTTTTTCTTATTTCACAACTCATGCATATTTCCTCACTCAGCCATCCATTCACTGGCACTCTTGCTCTATTATTTTGATAAGCTGACATACACACTCTTCTAATTTTATCTGTTCCATACTTTTCCATTACTTCCCACAAAGCATCATGTCATACTGTATCAAATGCCTTACTATTACCTACCGTAGGTTTCATATATTCCATTTTACTTATGGGATCATTTACAATTTCTCAAACCAATAATAATAATTCCTGACATCCCTTGTATTTTATACCACATATACTTTCTTCCATCATATTCTTCATCCTTTCTTTTATTCTCTTCTGTATTGCACTCATAAAATATTTATAATCTGTATTATTTAATATGATGGGTCTCCAACTTTTTATTTAATTATTTTCATCTTTCTTCCATATAAATTTTAATGTCCCACTAAATCCATCCATCCATCCACAACCCCTTTTTCCCCATAACTCTTCATAAACAAACTTTTCTTGCAACCATTCATTTATAACTTTTGTAAAACACTCCCTTTGCCAGTCTCTTAATTCCAACTACATTTCATACCCTAAACCATCTGGACCTGATATTGAATCAATATTTACTTTTTTTAGTACTTCATCAAATTCACTAATGTTAATTTCTTTTTCAAATTCTTCCTTATTTCTTTTTTGATTTTTTTCCATTTCCATTCTCTCTTATTTTATTTCCTTTTACCCACATATACATATTTTTGATATGTTGTATTACAATACTCATAATTTGGTCTTGTGTTCTTTTTGCCTCTCCTTTTGTTTTTCATTTCCCTCATTACATTGACATCCTCCTTAACAATTTTGCCCAAATATACAAACATTATAAATATCTCTGCTTAAACAGTGATGTCTTTATTTTTTTCTCTATTTATTTTATATATTTCTCTTTCTACATCATAATGCCCTCTTGTGTTCATTTCTAAATTCTCCAATCATTTTTTATACATCTTTCCATATTCATGGTTCACTTTCTCTTCCTTATATCATCCTGCCATAGAAGAAACACTTGTTATATTTCTTTTTAAATGTAATCTACCTTTTAGACTAATTCTTATAAAAGTCTCTCATGGTTATTTATTTGTTTAACATTTGTTTACTGGGAAAATCTGAAAGGGACAGAGGCCATTTCCAGCACAGGCCTAAGGAGAAACGCTCCAGATACATGTCTTTGGAATGTGGGAGGAAACCAAAGCATCCAGAGAAAACCCATGCAAATGCAGGGAAGACATGCAGACTCCACATAGAACCTCTTGCTGTGAGGCAACAAAGCACCACTGCACCCCCCCCCAAAAAAAAAAAACCCTTCTATAACTGTGATATTTCCCATTCTCCAAATTCATCACATAATTTTTCATTTATCCTTTTTATTCCCTTTCCTAATTTAATATATTCCCTTTCTTCCACCACCCCATTCATATTCTAAATGATCCAAAAAACAAATTTTCTTTACTGCATAACCGTCTGCCATACCTAAACCTTCTGACAGTACAAAATAATACATTTCAGATCCAATTGTCCCTCTTTTATAAGTCCATTGACTTTTATTCCATAAAGCTAGCTTACCACCTTTTATCTCTTCTTGATTTTTGTTTACATAATTCCCTTTCTTTTTACATTTTCCAGTTAAACAGCAGTTAAGGTCCCCTGCAATTATAATTTTCATGCTAACCACCACATAATCTAATATTTGATGGAACAGATTCTCTCCTTTCTTGCCATTTGTATATGCATATAATGCTATAATATTAAAAACATATTCTCTCCACCTCACATCCACAACAGATAACCTTCCCATCCTTGCCAATATTACATCTAATATTTTGTTTTCAGCAGCCACTCCAAAACAACATTCACAGCCTAAATTCCGTATTATTTATCTACCCCACAAGTTTTCTGTTTGTGATGTTTCTTCACTTGTCAGGAATCTTATATCTTCTATAATAATAAAAATCTGTACATCATATTTAGCACACCATTCCTCTCCATCTTACAGTAGTAATAAAACTATTCACATTTATTGAAGACACTCTAAAATTATTACTTTTTATTCTTTTTAAGTTTGAGAAATATTTTAAACTTATTTTTCTTTCACCAATTGAAAATCTGTTTATTTGCAAATATTCCTTGAGCCAAAGAATCTGATTTTTCACTATTTTCATTAAGCAAAACACAATAAAAAATAGTCCTTACCTTTCTTTTTAATATTTTGTAATATATATTTTAAATCTTATTTTCCTTAACCTAGCACTTATCAAATTTATTTTCCTAACATCCTTTACACTTCCTTCACAAATATATGACATCACTTTCAATTTCTTCTTCATTTTCAACACTCTCAGTACAGTTATTTTATCATCCTGAAATACATTTTAATCTAAATCAGCTCTTATTACTTCATCTACCATCCATCCATCCATCCATCCATCCTTCCATCCATCCATTCATCCACAACCCCTTTATCCTATGTTTGCACATGTGGTCAGGGTGTCACTTCAGCAATGACAATCATCTATAGCAAAGCTGCACATCACTTGGTGGCTAACCCTGCCACAGTTGTTCTTCCATACCATACACTCACATGCACAGTCACATTTATGGCCAATTTAGAGTGTCTGATCTGCCTGTTGTGTGTCTTTGGAATGTAGGAGGAAACTGGAGGACCCAGAGGAAAATCAAGCGAACACAGGGAGGACATACAGACTCCACATAGAAGGTACCCCAGCCAAAAATACTTCATCTTCTTTTTAATTAACATTTTCCCCTTCTTTCCCCACTTCCTCCTTACTTTCAGATATTGCAATACTTTCTTTATCATCTTGCTCAATGTTATCTTGCTTATTCTTTTTGCAATCAAACTAAAAATGCCTTTCACTTTGATATATATATATATATTTTATACTGGTTTTTCCACTTATTCATCATATGGCCTTTTCCCATGCATTGATTCCTTCATATTTTTGTACACTCATTTATGAGAAGACTAAAATCCACACAAAAATGTTTTCAGCTGTCTCACATATCTAACTGTTCCTCTATTACCATTTACATATATAACGCTTGGTAAATTCTTTATCATATATTTTTTCATATTTTAAAATAACATCTACTTCACACCCTCCATTCCAAATACCCATTTCATCTTTAACTTTCATAATATCAGACAATGAGTAACACATAAATGAAAAATAATTTTTAACATCTCTTAACTCAATTTCATCAGTATAAAATTTAACAAACACTTTTTGTAATCTACCCCCTTACTGGAAAATATCCATGGGTAAGAGTCATTTTTTTCTTACAATTAAGTAATAATCTTTACACAAAATGTCTCTTTCCCCAAATTAATCAAGGATCTAATGCCTTTTGACTCAATACCCAAATGTAACATTAAATTGTCCCATACAGCCTATTATTTCTTTGCTCATATTTCTTATCTCAAAAAACAAACCTTTTTCTTTTCAAAAAAAGTTTACAGTACCTTTTGTTCTTCCAAGTGCATCAGCATAAAATTTTCCAGATAGCGTACCTCTTGTAGCTTTCTGTCTATCTTTCTCGCAATTCATTTATTTACTATCCAACTCACTGTCTATTCCGAAAACCTTTTATATCACATCAGACCAGGGCCACCTTTATTCAGTAAACCAACCAATGTTTCATCAGGCAGGCATCCAGAAGCAATTTCATTTACAACTTATTCAAAATCATAAGGTTTAAACTCAGCTATAGGCTGACTATTTGTACTATTCCGCTCACTTTTTAATAGTTTTTTTGTTTGACTGATAGAGCCACACTGCTATCACCAACAAAACATCTCTTTGCTCCCTCCATTACTGCACAGCTTCTGCTAGCTGCTTCTGTACTAGGAACAGAAGCAGGAAGTGCAGCAGCAAAAACATTCCCCCTCGCAATGACAAAACAGGTGAAGTTCCTTGATGCAGTGGCCCAATTTCATCTAGTAGTATACAAAGCCCCAACAAAGCTAAGGTCTTCAATGTGTAATATCTTAAACCTCCTCTAGTGGAGGCCCTTAAAAATATATGCAAATAACCTTTTAAGGATATACTGGGGTTTCAAATACATGGCTTTGGAGTACTCATGACTTTTTACTTTTATTTTTTGAAGTCTTCACTGGTGCATTCAGCCTAATAAAGCCAATCCAAATAGCTGGAGGTATGTCATGTTTTACCTTTTTTATGAGCCCACAGGTGCACCATAAGTGAATTGTTTGTCCATATATTAGGAATACTGACCATAAAACAAGCCTGGTTAGGACTAGGATAACTTCAAAATATCAAACATAACATCCAAACCAAAGGATAAAAGGTCATACAGACAAGCCACTTTGTGAATACTGAAAGAAAGACCTAGCAAAACTAAAGTCTTCACTGTGCAATACCTTATACCCACTGCAATGGAAGCATGGGATATATGCAAATGACCATCTACTACCACACCAGTTTTTCAGCTACATGGCTACATTTTGCATTATACTTTTCATACTGGGTATTGTGGTAAACCTCTGGTCAATGTGACAAGTAAAGCAATAAACTAAAAACTATTTATTGAGCTGTCAGTGCATCAGAAAAAGAATCCTATATATTTCACCAGTATTTTTTTCAGTTATAACATGCCATGATTACAAGTCCATCCTTTTAAGTAGGATAAATCTGTATGGTCAAGTTCAGGGGAATGCTGCACTGGAAACACTGAGGTTACGCTAACAGTTTTAGTTGTGTTCTGTAGCTGAGAATCCTTATGTTATTATCTGAAAGCTCTGTAATGAGAGCTCAAAGGGGAGAGAGATATCTTTTAGAGATTTAGATAGTTGCTTTAGTTTGTATACATTTGCTGCTACAGTCTTACATTTTGCTTTATATGTTGTCTATATCGTTGGTGCTTTGGTTAACATCTGATGTGCACTGCACCCATCAGTGGGGTATTTAAGGCTTTTATGGTACTCAGAGTACAAAGCAGAAGTAAAAATCAAATTTACTTCTCTGGAATAAAATATTTATGTCATAGGACTTTTGAACCCCCTGCCAACAATTTAAAACTCATGTGCACTAACCACATTACAAGGAGATAGAGTTGTCTATGTATCTTTAAAAAATAGAATCATTAGCTAAGTACATTTTGTATCTGAAGGTCATAATATATCACTCGTGATGTTTGCTATAATGTTCTGGTGGTTACAAAGAAATGGGACTTTACTGTTAGGTACCACCAGTAGTCTTACATAGCCATTTTGGATGTTCTTGTTTTGCTATTCATTTCAATTTTTAAAACTAAAATGCACATGATATACCAGAATCATATCATGCAAATGAGTTTATGAAATAACTCCCATAATACTTTTTCTAGGAAAAGTAACATTTCCATCATTTTATATGTTACAGCAACATATGCCTGTTTTACATGCACTGAGAGACAGACACATATTTGAAATTTGTCTGTGTTCCCTAAAAGTTATTAGGTTGTGGAAAGAACATTAAAATGGATGTATCAATAGTTCTTGTCCTGAAAATTTTATAAAAATATATTATCACAGTATAAAAATATTGTCATTTGATGTTAGGGTGGAATTCAGTACATAATGGCTTTTATAAATTGATAGTGTAACTTTTACAAAATATGATGAAAAGAAATATTTATATTTCCATTATTTTCAGAGTAAAATAGATAAAAGTTATTAAAACATTAATATATAATATGATGATAAAGGCTGCCAGCACCCACGAGGTAAATCATCCGTAGTACAAAGTTAATTAAAATGTATAAGAAAAAAAAAAAAAATATATATATATATATAATATATATATATATATATACCAACAGAGTCAAACACGGCTGCAAACTAATAAATCGAGAAATAAAGTCAGTCAATGCAGTAACAATAAAAGTCCACAGTTTATTACAAGAACACAGGCAAGTAAGCGCTTTTGCATGGGAGCTTCATCAGACCAGTAATAAGCATACACCTAGTTAACATTTATATAAAGCAAATCTGCTAAAAAATATCAATTAAATAATCAACCAATCAACTATTAAAGCCACAGTATGCAATGCTAAAATAAAATAAAATCCCATGTGGCATGAAAAAAGAAAAGAAAAAAAACAAACACTCTTAAATAACACTCTTAAGTAAAATAGGAACATGACATGACACACTATACAAACAAGCCAGTGCATATACACAAATATCCTGGACAGAGTACATTAAAGGAATAAAATCTAAAATAAATGGGCTTTATTTACACAACCTCCTTTTCTTTAAAATGGGTTGTCCGTTGGTATATATATATTTTTTCTTATACATTAATATATAATAGCAGCATGATTTCAGAACCAAAAAAGATTATGCACTGATGTATAGAAGGGAAACTTTCATTCTTTGTACACATTGAGGCATGAACAATTATACATTAAATAATATGACCTTTTTTCAATAGAAATCAAGATGCAGATTATCCTTTGTCTTTGATAGCAGGAGTCCAATCCAATAGTTTTTTTTAGATAATTATACTGCTGACATTTCCTGAACAATGCTTGAATACATATTGAAGCATTTTGGAGTTATAGGCCTTTAAGTACACAAAGTAAAAATAGGAAAAAAATGTCAATATTCTGGGAACAGACTGGCTGAAAATGCCCAGCAGCTAAGGGGTTACTTATTGTATATTTTAGTAAAAGCCCGTGACTGGGGGTGGATATCACAGGATTAACGCACGGTTGGTATGGTTTGATCATGAGAACAAAGCCCAAGTGATTAAACAAAGTGAACTGTGGGTTAATTCTGTGATACCTACATCCAGGAGTAGGTCATTACTATTATACAATGCATAAGAGAGAAATTGCTTGCTTTCCTTAAATTCTATCTTTGTGTGAAAGTACTTTAATGCTCTTTCTTGTTTTTCCTTAATAACTGATATTCTGTGCATGCGTACTGGAGATGCTGTGGAAGAGGATATTCTCACATTGTCTTGTCTCTGTGACTTTTTTTTTAACCTTACTATCTCTAGGGGAACCATTCCCAGTTACATGCAAGATTAAATGCTTATCAGGGGCACGGCAAACATGTGGAAAGTGAGGAGCATTCTGCAAAAGTCCAGAGAGTTGAGAAGTAAGGTAAAAAACATTATGATCACTCATAATATGAATATTGCACCTTTTAACTGTCCAGAGTTTTTTAAAATGTTCAGATTTTGTCATATTGTGCTCTGTCCATCTTAAAATACTACACTGCTAATAGAATGTCCAGCTTCTCCACCATAGGTAAGTGACTAGACTTCTTCCAATTAGGTTTATGACTCTGGAAAAGGTTCACTTGGTGTTGAATAATTATCAGTGCACTGGTATTTGGACACACTACTCCAGTATATCAAAACCACTCCACTCCTTCACACGAACTAGGAACCAAGCCAGACAAGCCGAAGAACCAGGGAATATTGCTGTAAACTTTATTCCAACATGGACAATTGTAAAATAAACTTGCAGTTAAGCGCTTTTATCCATTAGGACATCCTCAGAATTGAAAGCCCAGCCCAATCCACAGTTTAAATAGTGTTAAAATAACATTAAAACCAATCACATGATCAATTAAGACTGATTAAAATAAAAAATGCATATACAAAGAATACAATTAGCTAAAATATATATATGCATCAATATATAATTCTATGTTATATGTTTGAAACTGATAAAATTAACATTCCAAACTTCTAAGATGTAAAATAGATGCAGTAGAACAAGCATCATTCAACCCTGGCTCCACATAAGAATTGAGCCTGAGTTGCCATTTCAATTCCCAAAGTAACAAATGTACTTCAACAGTTCTCCCCCTTTTATCTCTTCTAAGTTGTTTCATTACAAAATAACAAAATTTATGATCAGGAAATTTTACAATATGCTTATACAAAGCATTAGTGTCTTTTTTATTGAAAATGTCCCTTTTGTGTTTATAGATCCTGTCCCTAACACATCTAATAGTTTTGCCTATATAATAGGCCAGACAATGTAAACAGCAAGCTGCATAAACCACCCATTTAGTAAAACAATTATACTCTTCCTTAACAAACATTTTTTGTCCATTCAGGACAAACTGCCCACCTACCATAATACGTGGGCATATGTTACAACACCCACATTTAAACATGCCTTGTAGTCCATTAGACCCATATCTACTAAGTCTAGCTTTATACCCTCTCTCCAACAGTTGTTTAATACTAGAGTCCTTCCTATAAACCACTGTTGGTCCATCACCCAATGTTTTACACATTTGTGGGTTAACAGAAATCAATAACCAATTACGTCTTAGTGCCTGAACAATCTTTGGACTGTCTAGAGAATAGGTACAAACAAAAGACCTATTAAAATTCTTTCCATTAACTCTCTGTGATTCCACCACATCAGGGGGTACATTGGAACCCAGATCACTCAATTGCTCTATCTTGGACCCTCATAACATTAGTATGTAACAAAGGAAGATAAAACCAATTTTTCCTC
This sequence comes from Protopterus annectens, assembly GCF_019279795.1. Lineage (NCBI taxonomy): Eukaryota > Metazoa > Chordata > Ceratodontiformes > Protopteridae > Protopterus > Protopterus annectens. The sequence continues at coordinate 376,672,363 of NC_056727.1, read as the reverse complement.
ATAGTGGTTACTTCATCAAATGTGGGCCTCAAAAAATCCATAGGTTCATAGGTTCATAGGTTGGTACTAGGCTATCAGCCCTAGGGCCTATACAAGCCTAGCCATAACAATTCCCTGGCTATTTCTTCCCACATTATTTACTTTCCTGGACCCCTGTCTAGCAGGGCGACTGACGTGATCCCTAGGGTGAATTTCCTTTCTCCCATCCAATTGTTAAGGTTCCTCTTGAAGAGGTCCAAAGAGGCACTCTGCTTGACATGTATGGGCAATCTATTCCAGAGTCTGGGGAGTCTCTGGGTCAGGAACCTATCCCTCCAGCATGTTTTGTTTATTGTGATGACAAGGTTTAGATCCCTGGAGCGTGTAGCTCTGAGGGATTGGGATTTCTTTAAGTGTAGCATGTCCAACAGCTCTGGGTTTGACATGGCCTTGTATGTTAAGCAGAGATTGCCTCTGAGTAGACGATATGACAGAGTATAGCTGGAGTTTTTAAGGTCAGTGTAGGGCATCTGCTTTAGGCCTGTGATTCTTTTAGTGAGGTATTTCTGAGGCCTTTCCAGTTGTTGCAGATGTCTTGAGAGGTACATACCAAATGGGGCGTTGTATTCTATAATGGGTCTAATGAGGGATGAGTACAGTGGGACAATGACCTCCTTCTTTCTGGATGAAAAGCCCTTCGTGATGAGGTGTGCCACATAGAAGGATTTCCTGACTGTTGTGGCGATGTGGTTATCGAAGGTGAGACCACTGTCTACCTGTGTCCCTAAGTCTATTATCACACTTTCTGTGTTTAGTGTACTGCCACCTATATGGTAATTCATGGATACATGTTTTTTCCCACAGGGGATAACAATACATTTCTTGGCATTGAGCTTGAGCCCATGGCTCTGGCACCAAGCATCTGTTTCTGTAAGGCCCTTTTGTAGAGTATCCACATCATTTGGGGATTCAATAATGGCTCCCAGTTTGCAGTCATCTGCAAACTTTGTTAGCCAGAGTCCCTTAGTGTTGACCTGTACTTCAGAGAAGTAGATGCCAAACAAGAGCGGCCCCAGGACTGAACCCTGAGGTACTCCACTTGTCACTTGTCTGGAGCTGGATTTGGAGTCGGCTACTTTTACAGTGTGGGTTCTATCAGTAAGCCATTTAGCAACCCATTGGGTGACATAGGGATTAATGCCCAACTTAGTAAGTTTATCGATGATTCCAGAGTGGGGGATGGTGTCAAAGGCCTTGGCAAAGTCTAGATAGGCTGTGTGGACCACCTTACCCTTGTCCATGGCTCTGGGGACTGATTCAAAGAAGTCAGTTAGGTTCAGGAGACAAGAGCGGCCCTTCACAAACCCAAACTGGGTGGGGTCCAGTGTTTGAAGGTTGCCAATGTCTTTGTTTATAAGTTCCATGATAATATGCTCCATGGTCTTGCAGATAAGGCTTGTCAGACTGATGGGACGGTAGTTTCCGTACCCCTGCTTAATAAACATATTTAATAGGACCCCACATTCTTCATCAAAAGAGTCATCCTCAGAAATCATCCTGGCCAATCTAACCAATTGGCCTTTTACCACTGATTTATTCTGGTAATAAGGGTGGTGACTCTCAAAATGAAGATAACTGTTAGAGAAAGTAGATTTACGAAAAATGTTAGATACAAAGCACCTTTTAAAACAATCCTTAGTAATGGTTACATCCAAAAAATAAATACTCACATCACTATAGGAATTTACAAATTTCAAAAAGGGCGTAGTAGAATTTCTAAATTGAAATAAGTTATTAAGCTTATCCATACTATCCTTCCAGACAATAAAAATATTGTCCAGAAAGCAGGTGTAAAAGGCAAATCCTGAACTAAAGAGGGAATCAAAAATATAGTATTTTTCCCAAAGACTCATCAGTAAATTTGCAAAACTGGGGGCACATGCTGCCCCATTGCTAACCCCTTGACTTTCTTGAACAATTGCCCTTCAAAAAATAAAAAATAATAGGATCATCTCCATAAGAGCACAAATAGTGTTGATGCGATCCTGTGATTCTACTCCAGTATATTTGAAAGATTAGTGCCATGGAAAAGGTTCTCTTGGTGTTGAATAATTATCAGTGCACTGGTATTTGGACACACTACTCCAGTATACTAAAACCACTCCACTTCTTCACACGAACTAGGAACCAAACCAGACAAGCCGATGAACCAGGGAATATTGCTGTAAACTTTATTCCAACATGAACAATTGTAAAATAAACTTGCAGTTAAGCGCTTTCATCCATTAGGACATCCTCAGAATTGAAAGCCCAGCCCAATCCATAGTTTAAATAGTGTTAAAATAACATTAAAACCAATCACACGATCAATTAATACTGATTAAAATAAAAAATGCATATACAAAGAATACAATTAGCTAAAATATATATATGCATCAACATATAATTCTATGTTATGTGTTTGAAACTGATAAAATTAACATTCCAAACTTCTAAGATGTAAAATAGATGCAATAGAACAAGCATCATTCAACCCTGGCTCCACATAAGAATTGAGCCTGAGTTGCCATTTCAATTCCCAAAGTAACAAATGTACTTCAACATTTCTCCCCCCTTTATCTCTTCTAAGTTGTTCCATTACAAAATAACCAAATTTATGATCAGGAAATTTTACAATATGCTTATACAAAGCATTAGTGACTTTTTTATTGAAAATGTCCCTTTTGTGTTCATAGATCCTGTCCCTAACACATCTAATAGTTTTGCCTATATAATAGGCCAGACAATGTAAACAGCAAGCTGCATAAACCACCCATTTAGTAAAACAATTATACTTTTCCTTAACAAACATTTTTTGTCCATTCAGGACAAACTGCCCACCTACCATAATACGTGGGCATATGTTACAACACCCACATTTAAACATGCCTTGTAGTCCATTAGACCCATATCTACTAAGACCAGCTTTATACCCTCTCTCCAACAGTTGTTTAATACTAGAGTCCTTCTTATAAACCACTGTTGGTCCATCACCCAATGTTTTACACATTTGTGGGTTAACTGAAATCAATAACCAATTACGTCTTAGTGCCTGAACAATCTTTGGACTGTCTAGAGAATAGGTACAAACAAAAGACCTATTAAAATTCTTTCCATTAACTCTCTGTGATTCCACCACATCAGGGGGTACATTGGAACCCAGATCACTCAATTGCTCTATCTTGGACCCTCATAACATTAGTATGTAACAAAGGAACATAAAACCAATTTTTCCTCATAGTGGTTACTTCATCAAATGTGGGCCTCAAAAAATCCATAGGGTACCCCTGCTTAATAAACATATTTAATAGGACCCCACATTCTTCATCAATAGAGTCATCTTCAGAAATCATCCTGGCCAATCTAACCAATTGGCCTTTTACCACTGATTTATTCTGGTAAAAAGGGTGGTGACTCTCAAAATGAAGATAACTGTTAGAGAAAGTAGATTTACGAAAAATGTTAGATACAAAGCACCTTTTAAAACAATCCTTAGTAATGGTTACATCCAAAAAAGAAATACTCACATCACTATAGGAATTTACAAATTTCAAAAAGGGCGTAGTAGAATTTCTAAATTGAAATAAGTTATTAAGCTTATCCATACTATCCTTCCAGACAAACAAGCTTAAACTGTTTTTTTAGCTGTTTGCTGCATTATTTTAATATCTGCACTTAAAGTTACATTTTAGTCGAATTTGATCGAAAGTTTGTTTGTTTGTTTGTTTAATTTAACTGTTGAGGCTGCCCACTAAAGTGTGCTAGCCTGTGTAACTGATTTATTACTGTCTCTGCATTTTCTGTGTGTTTCTATCTAAAAACAAAAAACAAAAAATAATCCTTGTTTTCCCGCCTCTCCTCGACTAGTTTAGACCAGTTTACAGGCATTGCTGTATTCTGGGCTGTGGTGTAGTTCCTGTGTTGTCCATTACCTTACTTGGATAGAAGGAAGTTTCTTTGCTCACCAGTGGGAGTGAGGAGCTTTGAGCAGCCTACCTGTTCCTGTAGGAAGTGGCCTCAGCACAAGAGTTGTAGTAATTGGTTGTTTTGGACCATTTCTAGCTCTTTTGAAGTTCCCTGTTTAAAATCTGCGTTTGCACGGCTTTGTGCGGTTGTGCGCATAGTGCAGCGCTAGTTAAACAAGGTTAAACTTCTTCTGGCTCCGCCAAGTCTGCTCTTCAAATTTTCCCTTAAGGAAGCTCTACTCTTAGTATAATCAGACTACTCGCTATATTATAAGCCTAGCACTTGTTCTCAAAACTTCTCTACTAAGTAAGCACTCTCGTACTAAGTAAGCACTACATCCACCTACCACGCCTGTGAATATCCACTTCCCTTAAAGGCACAGCACTCCCTTATACTGTTCTAGCATGTCGAGTGGTAGATTTCCGGCGTCCACTCCAGTTGAGCTGGTAAATCTGGGTATCTTGAGACAATGCTACAATTGTCTCATGTACACAGACAACCCTCTCCTCCTCCCAACAAACACAGATACATGTGAGAGATGCAACTATATAGCCAAACTGGAGGCTGAACTCTCTCAACTCAGGGCTGGCACGACCAGACAGGAGGAGATGGTAACCACACACACAACAAACCCAGTCCCACATAGACCTACCACAACTGCAAACCAAACACATAAAAACACAAAGACATACTCGGAGGCTCTAATAAAAACTTACCAAAACAACAGAGGCTCCCAAAGCAGACATCCAAAACCCACCACCTCAAAACAAAACACATGCAACACATACTTCAATAAATCAGTGTGTCAATCAATCACAGCCCTTAAGGCCAAACACCATGCCTGATACACTAGTAATAGGTGACTCTATAGTCAGACACACTGATGTCCCGCTTACCAGGCTGAACAAGGAGAGGGTGACTGTGAGCTGCCTAGGATCCACCACATAACACACGCACTCAGGTCACGCCAAAGCAAGTACAAATATGACTCTGTCATTGTCCATGCTGGTGTGAATGACCTGAGACGTACCTCCCTGGACTACATGAAAAGAGACATAGAGGAGCTCTCTGATTATGTAGCCCAGGCTGGTATGACCCTGACCCTGAGCAGCATCTTGCCCTCACCAAGAATGATGCCACAATACAAAGACAAGATGATCAGCTTTAATAATTGGCTCAAGTACTGGTGTCATTCTAAGGGGATCCAATGTCTGTCTGCTTGGGATGACATGTTGGACAAGCCACGCTGCTTCGCAAGGGACGGCTTGCACCTGTCACCACTGGGCTTCGGATATTGGCTAAGGCTCCTGCCACCCCATAGTGCCTTTTTAGGCAAGGCTCAAAAGACAAACCCACCTCCTTAGAAAACAAAAATGGAAAAAACTAAGGGTAATGCTGCTCAACGCCAGAAGTCTAAATCTCAAGATGCAGGCTCTCGATGCACTCCTCAGTATGGAGAACATCGACATCTGTGCAGTAACTGAAACCTGGTTCAAGGCTCCTGAGAGCACCCCAGAGCTACCAGGCTATACCTCGTATCATGCTTTTCGGCCCCAAAACCTGGGCCGAACCACAAAGGAGGGAGTGTCCATATTCATCAAGGACACCCACACCTCCAGGTTAGTAGCAACACATGAAGCATTGGAGACCATACAGGTGCAACTGACCATAGGCAAAACTGCTATACAACTGGTAGCATGTTACAGACCACTCTCCCAATCTCAGGAACCCCACTCAGCCTTCCTGAAGACATTGGAGGATATGAATGTATCACAAAATACTATCATACTGGGAGACTTCAACTACCCAAACATAGATTGGGTACATTATTCTAGCCCTAACACCCTAGCCCAAAGGTTCCTGGAATTCATAAATTCAAATGCACTGGAACAACTAGTCACCTCTCCCACTAGGGGAGATAATATACTAGACCTGATCATCACAAACATGGGGACAAAATGCTCCACACCGGAGGTATACCCCTCACTAGTGAGATCTGACCACAAACTAATCACCATGGATATACATATCCCACCTCCACCCTCAGCACAAAAGACCACAGTGAAAAACTTCTCAAAAGCAGACTTCACTCTTCTTAAGACTGAGATGGTATCCTTTAAGCCCACTGGGCCAGTGGATACCACATCCCACAATGCCGAATCCTTCACAAATGCTTTCTATGGACATCTCCAAGAATGCATGGATCA
>NC_056727.1:376653672-376661172 GCF_019279795.1 Protopterus annectens | reverse complement strand
CGAAGAGTTGATGCTTCCCATTACTTTCCAGTTTGGGAGAGTAGAAAAGGAAGAAGAGGCAATTAGAGATAAGTCCATGGAACACCTTTGAAAATGGAATAGGTCTAGCTGTCACTGTGCGATGATGTGATGAGAATTAACAAATTCCTATAAATACCAACACACATTGTCTGCATAAGATGGCACACATCTGGTAATCTGAGCTCTCTCATTGCTTTTGTCACTCTTAATACTGGTTGCTACACAGCAATGGTGGGGCCCACCTCTCAGCTGTCCAAGAAAGAGCATTTTCTCCTTACTTGCTTTCCACAGCTTATGCTTTTTGTTGCCTGAAATGCTTATTACCAGTTTTAGCTGTCCCTAATTTTGCAGACTGCCCCTGTGTTTGCTTTTTACTTTTTCTCTGTAATATGTATTTTTTTTTAAAGGGAAATCACTGGAAATTACAGTCAATCTATAATGCCAGTCACAAAGACATGCAGTAGGCAAATTAGACACTTTAAATTTCCCTTTAAAGGTGAGTATTTGTGTACATGTGTAGTATGAAACAACAGCCATGCCAGGGCTAACCACTGAGTGGTGTGAACATTGGTTATAGATGATTCTAACTGTTGAAGTGACACCTTGACCCTATGTCCAAAAAGAGAGAGAGAGAAAAGGGTTGTGGATGGATAGATTATAATTTCCTTCTTCTTATTACTTAAAATGTGCAGGTTGCTGCAAAAAATGGTCGTGTTGTTTACTTTTTAAAGTGAATTAAAATAATATGTAAATATTGTCACTAATTTAGGCCTTTATCCCCCTATTATTGTTGGTCTTGTCCAGAACATTTGAACAAATATTTCAAAGTTATGACCTGTCCAATTCCATTGTTACCTTAATTGCTCACCAGTTGAGCCATGCCTACAATGATTTGTGTAAAATTCTTTATTGAATACTGGTGGTGCTGCAGTACACCATAAAGGAGACCAGCTTCATAACAATTTTGTACTTGAATTGTGTCTGTGCTAAAAACAGAGGACTCAAGAGTATTTTGCCATGGAGTATAAATATGAAAAAGGGCATTAGAAGATATTGCAAATATAACATGCATACATTTCTGACTACGAAACCCTGACATTGATGTTTCCTTTCTCTGCATCCATATTCCTATCGAACCACAGTCACGTTACTTACATCATTTATGTAAACAATTAAGACAAAAATCATAAACAACTATGAAAACATACTCTGTTAATAATGACTTGTATGTTTTGGTCTGGACTATTTTCTATACTAGAATTCACAAAAATTTGTTGTGAGTCATTTAAAATCCTTTCCTCCACCTGTTACGTCCACCTCTTTGTCCCATATTTTAGAAATAAGCTTGGTCTTGGGTAACCTATAAGCTCTCATTTCAAAATACTCTTTCTTGTCCATTTCTGACTTTCCCAACTTGCGTTTTTAATAGTTTCACATTTTACATCGACACTGACTGACAAATGAGACACAGTTCCCTGCTTCTCTATAACCTTTATTTATGTAAATGTGTCAAACACAGACAAGTCCTAAAGGGCTTAGCCTTTATAAGTTCCTCAAAAACGTGGAAGATAGGGCAGAATTTTGCCTTGAATTAGTAGAAATTTTCAACAGCAGTTATAATAATGAAGTTAAGAAAAACTTCATTAGGAACAACAACAGACCTTTTGAGACTTTATTTGAAGAAATTGATTTACTTAATTTTATATAGAAGGACTTACTTTTTTCTATTAATGAGTACAAGGGCAAATACTATAATGTTTCGAAGGGGGATGATAGAAAATGTGAAACTGTTAAAAAATTTACTTCTTATTGTAAATTACAGAACTCAAATGACACCTTCAATTTGCAATCATAAACCAACTGATATTAGGTTATCACCTATTATTGATTGTTTTAAAAGCAAATTTGATCACTGGATGGGAAATAATGTGTTTGCAGTATAAGAGGCCAAAGACTGAAATAATCCTATGAAAACCTGTATACATAAAAAAGGCAAGAAAGTCTTCAATGTGTAATATGTTAAACCTCCTGTAATGAAGGGCTATGAGATATATGAAATGACCCCTTAAGGACATACCAGTGTTTCCGCTACATGGCTTCTGAATGGCTTTAACTTTTCACTTTTCAAGTCTTAATGGGAGCATTAAGGCCAAAAACAAGCCAGACCCCACTGGCTGTATACATGCTATGTTTCAGACTTTTGGTGCCCTCATCAGTACAGCATAACTGGATTGTTTGGCTGCACTTTAGAGACATAAGGCTTAAACGCCTATCTGATCCACAAAAATATTACAGTGCCTCAAAATATCCCATGCAACATACAGTCAAAGGTTAAAAAGGTTACACAGACAAACCATTCAATATAAACTGCAAAAAAGACTCAATCAATCAAAAATCTTATATATATATATATATATATATATATATATATATATATATATATATATATATATATATATATATATCTATATATCATTTATTGAAAATGTGTTAACTGGGAAAGTCTATCTTGGAATGAAGCCAATTTTCAGCAGAGGCCCAGGGAGAAATGCTACAGATGCATATCTTTGAACATGGGAGGAAACAGGAGTACCAAGAGGAAAACCACACAAATGCAGGGAGGACATGCAGACTCCACACAGAAGGCACTCAAGCTGAGAATCAAACTGGGGAAGCTCTTGCTGTGAGGTGACAATGCTACCTCTGTACCACAGCGCCGTCCAATGCCCAATTTTCAATGCAATATATATCTATATGTACATACATACACACAAATACACACACACACACACACACACACACGCACACACACACACACACACACACCCCACACACACACACACACACACATATATATATATATATATATATATATATATATATATATATATATTTATATATATATATATATATATATATATATATATATATATATATATATATATATATATATATATATATATATATATATATATATCTATATAGGGGATCCTTGCAGATCCCCAAATGCACTTTCCACCAAAGCAGAAATCACCAAGCATACTTAACCAAAAGTGCTGTTCACGGAAGCAGCACTTTCGGATATGTATGCTCGTTGTGCCAGTCGTAGTACAGAGCGGATAAGCAAAAATTCCCTTTTCCCCACTATAGTGCGACATTGGAGTGAGGAATATTAAAGTAGGGGGATGGGGGGCACAGCCCCCCACATAGGGAGTGCAGGGGGGCTTGCCTCCCTCCATAGAAGTAGGTTTAATGTTGTTTTTGTTTTTTTTTAAACATACTTTACCGTAAGCGCTTTTTTGGTGAAAGCGCTTTTGGTAAAGTATGTTCGGTGATAATTGATTTGGACTTTTGATCTTTCAATCAAAAGTCCTAGATCCATAGATAGATATATAGATATATAAATATATATGGATCTACTTTGATTTACCAAATTAACACATACGTGAAATGCAAAATGCCAAGGCAATAACATCAAAAGGTTACAAGAATGAGAGTGCAGAACATTGGAATGTAGAAGATCGAACCAGGTATGTATTCTAAATGCAGTTCACAGAATATTCAGGATCAGAAAATATACACTTTTCCTCACTGAAGTCTGATCTAGGAGTTGGTATATATAATTTACATGTATAACTAATTATTTTTATTTTTTTGCAGGGAGGAAAGCCCCCCTGAACCTCATGTAGATTCTTGTGTTTTTTTTTATGTTTGAGTTTTCAGCAACTCAGCCATATGTATGGTCTCTTTGATACTTTTTTCGAGTTTCTCTATATACTGTATATATATATATATATATATATATATATATATATATATATATATATATATATATATATACGGGTCTACTTTGTTTCATTGAATCTCATTTCACCCCGACCACTTCACTGAAAACTCAAATTACTGAAAACTCATTTCACTGAACCTCATTTCACTGATCTGCAGTTAGTATATATGGCACTGTGTAGAGCAGTGTAAGGCAAGTAAAAGGTATATGCCCTTTTCCCGGCTGTAGTACGATGCTGGAGTTAGTATATATAGTTGGGGGGCACAGCCCTCCAAATTGGGTGATGTGGGAGGTGAAGCCCCCAATTAGTTTGAGGACATATTGTCTTCTGGAGACAGTTAGTCAATGGTGTTGTAACTATGCATGTCTATTGTTTAAAATGTATTGTTTTGAAGTTTTGGTAAAATACAGTATAAAACAAACAAGGTGGGGGGCTATGCCCCCACACCCCCCAATGTGGGGGGGGCTGTGCCCCACATCCCCCAACTATATATACTAACTCCAGGATCGCACTACAGTGGAGAAAAGGGCATAATCCTTTTACTTGCCTTACAGTACTCTGCACAGTGCCATATATACAAAGTTCAGTTCATTGAAATGAGATTCAGTGAAATGATTTTTAAGCTATTTGTGTTTTCAGCAATGTTGTCGGGATGAAATGAAATTCAGTGAAATGAGAGAAGTAGACCCACACACACACACATGCATACACTGGCACACATACATCTACATACATGCACACACACACACACACACACACACACACACACACACACACACACACACACACACACACACACACACACACACACACACACACACACACATATATATATATATATTTGGTATAATTCACTCTGTTGAATACTATACTAAGTTTTTTGACAAAAGCACTCTTGAATGCTGGAGGTTTTGAAAGAGAAAAAATTACAATAACCTTTGAGTTGTATTTTAATGCCGAAACATTTGGATACATTCAGCATTTTTTAGCATTAGAGATGAGGGTGTGTAGAAGAGTATTCACATGTTAGGATTAGAGTAAGGGCTAAGAAAGGTGGTAGATTTAGTGGAGGTAGGTATTGTGTGTATATGTTGCTGTGTATTTTGTGTGTTTGACTATCTTGTGCCCAACCTTACTAATATGTGCTAAAACTAACTGTAACCCTTACTCTGCTCATCCAGTACCCCATAAGTTACAAAAAAAAAAACAGCTTTCCATAATAATACGTCTATTCAGACAATGAGTGTCTGAACTTAGTGGTAAGGTTTTTGCTTAACTGATAGCAAAAGTAAAGTATTCACTTTCATTTTGTAAATGATTGTAATTTCAATCTATTGATTTTTCTTCGTATGTATGTTTTTGATGTTCCTGGATTGACCACCTCTATTCTAATGCTTGTGCTCATTGATATTTCTGTCTATATCTCTATCTATCTATCTATCTATCTATCTATCTATCTATCTATCTATCTATCTGTTTGTCAGTCTATAGATACAGATTAGATACTCATATGGATCTACTTCAGTCTATTGAATAATCACATAACTGAAACTAAAAAGAACGTGACAAGAAAATTGTCATCGCATAAGAACAAACTTTTTCAATGATGAAAGTCATAACAATGAAAAAACAACTGCTCCATTTAAGTACACAATTTCAACACAAAAATGTACCTTTTTTTACATTTTTGCAGGGGGGCAAGCCCCGCTGCATCCCCTCACAGCCCCTGCAAATTATATATACCAACTCTGAGATCACAATACAGTGGGGAAAAGGGTACAATTTCCAGTCCTCACTGTACCCCAATCTCCATTCAGAAGCTCCAAGTGGTAAGTGATATCCACAACTGGTTTTTCATTTCTATACCTTTTGGCACTGTAAACGTTCATTCTTTTGTGATTACAATCTTCTCATCCTGTTTTTTTGGTTATGTGATCATTCAACAGCCTGAAGTAAATATATATGATTATATCACATAATAATGACACGAGACAATATAAAAAAAAGTTAAAATAAATAAAACTGGATAGTAATATGACCGATATGTAAAACTTCAAAGCACATACCATAATAATAGAGTTTTTGCTAGTGGCAATCCACTTGCACAACTTGCCCCCCCCACACTCCCCAAATGTAAATATACCAACTACACTGTCATATTAAAATCAAAAAAGACAAAATAAACAATGTGAATAATTTCTACCCATTCATTTCAACTTTTTTTGCACAAGAAATCTGGACATAGCCAAAAATAATGCCCAATACTAGTGATCATTTTTTAACATCACTCTAATTCAGCTGAAAAATTAATAGTAAAGCAGGCATTTCATCAATGTTAACTTTATAAGCAAGTCCAATGTAGAGTAATACTAACTGTAATCATTAGTAATGTTCAAAAATCTAAAACTCTTTGTGAAGTACAAGCCAAAAGTAAACAGCAAAATCAAATGCATTCCACAATAACCAAACAGTTAAGAGTTATGATAGTACCACGACTGAATCATCAATTCCACGTTATTGTAAACAGCACAAACTAGCTTTCACTTCAAATTTTCTTTGCAAAACAACACACCTGTACAGAGTTTTGTGTGCATTTGCACATACATGTGTGTGTGTGTGTGTGTGTGTGTGTGTGTGTGTGTGTGTGTGTGTGTATTTATACAGATACACACATATATATATATATATATATATATATATATATATATATACATATATATATATATATATATATATATATGATATATATACATATATATATATATATATATATATACACACACACACACACACACACACACACACACATATATATATATATATATATATATATATATATATATATATATATATATATATATATATATATATATTAGATATAGATATATAATAATTACTTTTTCTGTATACATATTTAAGGACTATATAAAAAAATGAAAGTCAAACTGAGCAAGAAAAAATATAAGAAGAAATGCTTGTGCCTTTATGTAATTCATTTATTGTTCTATAGACAGATATGGTTATGTTAGGTGTCACATCCCCTACTTAAATGAAATTCATATTATCAGGTTACTGACACAAAGGTCAACATTTCAAACTAAGTTACTGGTTTTAATGGAGTAATTAATGGTCAGATTTAAATTCCATGTTAATTTCAGTAAAACATTAACTTTATTACACTAAACTTTGACCCTTTGAGGTTATCTCAGACTAATTGTTTTGATGCAAGGCTGCATTTGATTGGTTTAGGCCAAAGTGATAAAAACACTTCATGTTCCACAGCTGTGTACATGGTCATAAAGGAAGTATTTAAAAGCATAATAAAAACAACTTTGTAATCTAATTACAGCAATAAACCTGAAGGAATGTTAAAAACAATGTAATGAACATCAGGAATGCTAAGCCACAGGATACTAAAGAAATGAGATTTCACGTGTTACTGAGATATTTCAACTTGTTTTGTTGCATTGGTCCTAATATGGGGATTATTGTATTATCCCATTATCCCTCCTTAACAAGGTTAACACTGATACATTTTTATAACATATCTTTGCTGAAAAATGATTCACTTATGTAGTAATGTACTTGGCACCAAAAATGTGACTGATGCAGAACACTTTGATTAAAAAAATTAGCTGTTTTACTGCTACCAAACATTGACAGAAAAGCTAAACATACTGCAACATATGTT
>NC_056727.1:376613672-376648672 GCF_019279795.1 Protopterus annectens | reverse complement strand
CAGATAATCAATAAAACTAGACATCATAGTTTCAATCTTTTTACTATTTGGTTTATACATACTGATGAAAAGTTGCATTGGATCTGAAATCTTGAGGAAAGAAGTGAAGAGGCATACACTGTGCCTGTCTCTGTCACTCACCCAGTCTCTCTACTTCTCTTGCTCTCTCGCTCTCTCTCTCTCTCTCTCTCTCTCTGTTTGTCTGTCTTTGACTCTCTCTCTCTCTCTCTCTCTCTCTCTCTCTCTCTCTCTAACACACAAACACACACATGCATGCTCTTGCAAACGCACACACACACACACACACACACACACACACACACACACACACACACACACACACACACACACACACACAGATTCACACAAACATGCACACACACACACACACACACACACACACACACACACAAAATTAAATTTTTTTCACCTCACTAAATGCAGCTTTTAAACCACTCCTAGCAACCTTTATGCAAAATGTCAAGTACTTGTAATTGCTATTTCAGTTACTTTTGCTAGTTTTTTTTATTTTTTAAATTTTTCTTTTTTATTATTGTACACCCGCTAAAAGCAAAGCCATGTTTAATGAGTGCAAAAAATGGTGGCTGTTTGATTTTTTTCTGTCCAAGATCCATAGTAATTTAATATTTTGTTGTGAAGCATTTTTAGTGGGCTTTGCTGCACATTAACACTAGGTTGAAGAACTTTCACTCTCCAGTCAAGGAAAAGATATACATTTAATTCATTGTCTAATGTTTAATATAATACCTTGGAAAACTGGCTAAGACATTTTTTAGCCATGCTGGCATATGTTTGGTAACAAGACCCTAGTCTGAACTAGTGGCGCTCTGCCACCCACAGCATACTTTTTACTAACTCATTCTCTCCAAAAATATAGTCAGTTTATTTCTTAGATAAAGGACAGATATAATTCTATCTAGGATATCCTATCTAGTCATCTCTGTTCCAAAGAGTGTACTCAACGTGTTTAATGTCATCTCTATTAACTGTAACTTGTTAATACTTAAGCAATTGACAACTTTTTTTTCAACTTGTTATATCTGTCCAAATGTTCACACTATGTATGTATAGGTTCGTATTGTATGAATGGAAGCTGAATTTTTACTTAGCTATTATATTGTTCTTCTGTATTAAGTTTTGTAAAAAAAACTGTATTTAACTGTAACCATATTGTGTCAATGTGGAATATTTCTGCCTGAGCTTCCACATAAAATGGGATATTATCTCATTTGGTCTTTCCCGGTAAGAAATGTCAAATGAAAAATAAATAAATAAATACATACATACATAAATAAGACCACATTAGTTGTCTCTTTCCCTGTCAGTTACTTTCTTCTCCTTTACTAGCTGTCAGCCCACACAAAACTCTGGCAGCCACTTTCCACGCTTATTACTCAGTCATTTCTTCTTATTAGGGAAACAGAGTTGCAGAAACACATTTGTTTTTTGCACATTGGGTATGTTACTTTAAAAAAATGCTGCCTGGGCTTTTCTGAGTACTGCATGAGAATGCCACAGATAGTGAATGACTCTGGTTTTTGTTTCTCTTAAACCCACATCATATTTAAGTTGGGAGGGGCATACACTGTACTGCCATCTATCTTTAGTGCAGATGCTATTGCAGCAGATCTAGATAATCTCATCCATATATACTATAGCAATACGCCTGGGTGGTAATGATTTTTACCCGGTTGGCGTGGTTTGGTCCAGAGGCGAAGCCGGGGACCAAACAAAGACAACCGTGGGTAAATCCAGCATTACCCACACCCAGAAGTGGTTATTGTTATAATGCCATTATTTAAGAAAAGAAATAATTACTTTTCTTAAATAATGGCATTATAATGCCTCTTTGCTGCCCTTCCGCACCTGTCTGGTGTTCAGCGGCAGTTCTGATGTACTGCGCATGCCTCGCAGTACATCAGAGTTGGCAAGCAACGGAGAGCAAGTTCTCCGTTGCTTTACTGTCTCGCTATGTTAAATGGGTTTAACATAGCGAGACTTTTAAAATAAGCAACGGAGATCTCCGTTGCTTATTTTAAAGCTGTCTCGCTATGTTAAACTCATTTAACACAGCGAGACAGTTAAAAAGCAACGGAGATCGCAAGATCTCCGTTGCTTTTGTGTCGCTATGTTAAAGGAGTTTAACATAGCGAGACAGCGTTAAAAATAGCGGAGATCTCCGTTTTTTAAAGCTGTCTCGCTATGTTAAACTCTTTAACATAGCGAGACAATTTTATACTAACGGAAAAAGTCCGGGCGACGGACCTTTTCCGTTAGTATTGAGGATTTACAACGGGCACGCTGGTTGGGCTGGCCAATCAGCGTGCACGTTTTTAGGGTAGGCATTGTATAATATTCATTTATTCCCTCCTCTCCCATCCCATTGGCTGAACGTCTGGTACCAGGGCTACATTTCTATTGCAGGTTATCAACTGTGTTGGTAAAATACCCTAAACCTGTATCAGTGGATCAGTGCATCTTAAGCCTTATTTAAGGACAAAATATACTGCAAATAGTAATGAGGTTCTTAAAATGCATTTACTTTTAAGCCTTGCTGAACAACCTTATGACTAGTTGCAAAATTTGTTTTTGTTCAAGCTTATGAATGTTTGTGCCTTTAGTAAATGAACTGAGAGCACAAATCTTTAAGGTCATGAATGTCTGTGCCCTCAGTTCATTTACTGTAACAGTCTGATGTATAAAAATGTAGAAAACATGTAAAATAAAGTAATTTCTGGACAGCACAGATTATACTTTTGAAATAAAATGCAATGATTTTATACTTCAGAAATCTTCCTTAGTAATTTCTAACAAGGTTCATTAGATTAGTTAATAACTAACAGTAAGTAACAGAAAACTCATCCTATACATCAAAGGCAATTCAAAAAATAAATCAATAAAGCATTCCATTTACAAGCATCTCCATCTAATGTCCTGCTGCCATCAATCTGTGCAAGCCTATATGGCACTGATGGTGTTTTGCTACCATGACTGGTAACAGTTGTACTACCTGGGTATGTGATGAACCTCTGTTTTAAATAATACTTAATGAACAATACAAACTTTGCTTAGACAATGAAGGAGACACTGTTGACACTGTTGCTACTATTTAATTATGCAGATGTATAAGCATTTGCTCAAGGAGTAGAAAATAATCATCTATATGGATAGAATCATTAAACAATGACCTGTATCGAAATAACTTTACTAACATCGGCTTAAATAAATACTGGGCCTAACTATTTTAAGTTAGTAAACTGTATGGAGAGATGAATATTTTCACAACCAGTTTGTGTAAATATAGATACCATGGTCATGCAAGCAGGATTGACTAACCTTTCACTGATTCTTGAAATGGATTGATTTTTTATGGGCACCTATAACTTTTAAGAGTCTTTCAACTGCCTTTTAATGGCCCTTTGATTTCCTGACACAAACACTTTTATGACTTAATTATATGCAATCAATCGTGTCATTACTGTATCTGCAGAATATTTTAACTGCAAGTTTCATATATTTTCTTTTCAATCATAATTTTTTATTCAGTTTATTTTTCTTTCATCTGTTTTCATGTTTTCATGAGAAAATTCACATGTATGCACACATTTTCCTGCCACAAGAAACACACATATATCGTATATTTTAGATATCTGAAATAAAAACGAAAGACTGCATTCATCACATTTTAAATAAGTTCTTCTACCATGGCATTACTGTAGCTACAAAAATGTCAGTCTATTCCACAAATAAAGCAGCAGCACAGTAATAAAGCATAGTTATAAACAACCCAAACAAATTTACACAAACCATAACAAAAAGCACAACCTTTTATGAGACAAGCTCTCCCTACTCTTTGCTTTACTTTCCTGTTCAATTAGTTAATACAATGCTATGCCAGTGATTTATACTGCAGCGGATGTTTGTGTGTTCAGAATCACCATCATGGTAGTTTCCTATCTGAAAGAATTAAAATGCTCTTGGGGGAACTAAGTAGCTAAGGGGTGGTTGGTGTTCTAAGTTCAATCCCCTCAGCATGCTCAGTATTTTTCTTCCTCCTCAGTTGTTAATACAGTACTAACTAAATGACTTGCACTGCATTGGATGCTTATGTGCTCAATACCACCATCATACTAATTTGCTAGCAGAAAGGCGAAACAACTTTTCTTGGGGGAAACGAGGTGCCGAACTGTCCAAAGAGTCTTTGGTGGTCCTGTAACATTGACAGCTACAGAGAATATTAAGACTCCCGGACAGAATCTTGAGACAAGGGTCGGTGTTTTCCTTTCCTTCTAGATTTTCTTTTATTGTTTAAGAGTTAACATGATACTAGTCTAATGGCTTGTACTGCATCAGATACTTTGTATATTAAACACATAAGCATGTGTCTTTGCTACATGTTCATATGTCCCATAAGGGATTAGATGGATTTCCTCTGGAGGTCATATGTTTTTAGTTGTAACCATTGCAATTTTCTCCAAAGACTCCATATGAAGTCCTTTTTCAGAGTTAAATGGAGTTGTGTAGGACAGTTTCCAGGAGATGCATAAGAAATGTATTTAACACATACATTGTTTTATATTCGCTATTTTTTCTCATCAGCAGTTAGTATATTTTCTGCACTGCTTAACTGGAGTATTTTTGAGTACACTTTCTCAGTGAGGGATTCCTTATCTTTAATTCTGCTACTCCATTGTCAGAAACACTTCCAATGTCACTTTTATTTGCTACTTTGAGAAAAACTCTAGGATGCAATATTTTACTGTGGAACACTATATTTTTCTACTAGTTCCCTTAAATTTTCTAACTAATTCTTGTTGAAACCAGCACCATTCTAGCCCAACAGGATTTCAAACCTTGCTAAAATAAATGCATTTCTTATTATTTTTACTATCTCCAATTTTCCTCTGAACCAGAACGGTCTCAGTTTATGTCTTCCTTCAGTTCCACTGAGGCTACAGCATACTGTTTGATGTTTAATACCTCCTAGCCTCCCATATCTTTAGGTGACATCCTCCTCCTTCTACTTACTCTACAGACTTGTTTTTCACACTAAAATAAATGAATACATTAAACAAAAAATAATAAAAACATAAAGAGCTTTTGTATTTTCTGGACCCAAGATATTCTAGCCATTCGGACAGATGCCTCAAGCAGAATACGATTTTTGTGAGAAGGATTGTTTTGCTCTCCTAAACTTTATAAAGAAAAGAGAGTTTAAGGTATTCCATCTTTTAGGGTACTCCTGAAGGAACTCATAAAAAGTCTTAGCACGATGCCGGGGCACTTCTATGAGCTAGGCTTGTAAGGGCTCCAGGGCCATTAGCCTAGTACACACCTATGAAATTATGAACCTATTTCTGCATGGAAATACCACTGCAATACCTAGACACTATTGTCACCTTTATGCCCTCTAGTAACCTTCTCTGGATAAGTCTTTCCACACAAGCTTATTTAAGTGGGAATAGTACTGTTGTACTTTGTTTTATTCATAATATTGACAAAGATCCAAACCTGTATGTAATACTTGGCACCTAGAAATGGCATCTGCTGGGTTCCACACCCAGACTACTCCATCATTCACAAAGAAAGGCTATGAGATAGGTATACAAAAATTGGGAAGTATTGGATATATTGACTGATTTTGACCACCATATTATTTGGTAAAGCTTCTATCACAAGGGAGGAGAACAAGGGGAAAGAGGCCAGTCCTGTCTGGTACCCATATTTGCAGTGAACTGATCAGACAAAATACCACTGGATGTCACCCTAGCTTTGGGAGCATGATATAGCATCTGCATCATCTTTAGAAATTCTTTTGAAATATTTCTTTATTATTTATTTGCAATATTGCAGCTACCTAAAATTTTCACATGAAACACCACTCTACAGACTTGAATGCACATTTGAAATTAAGAAGCAAGGCCATTCTTTGTTGTTTCAAATGGTCACTCCCTAGTTGTAGATTTCGGAAATTATTCTCAAAATCCAGTACCCACTACATCCCTTTACGAACCTCTGTTATCTGTTCTGCATGAAATATTTTTTTAACAAGCTTCCACTAAATCTTACAGCATGTAAAGTATGAATCATACAAGTATATACATTTACTACTATAAAACTACAGTATGGTTGTTAAATGTGAAACTGGCTACTCAAATTCTTACACTTCATAGTGCTTAAAAGTTTCTGCTCTTTGAAATTCTACTTAGGTTAACAGAATATATTTATTTATTTGGACACTCAAAAGAGCATGACTGGAAACAGGACACTTGAAATTCAAATTGCGTCTATATTAGAACACTGAGCATTCAAAATGTCGAGTGTTCTAATATTGAACCCTACCAATTGAAAATACTAAACATCAAACATTCAGAACAGCGAATTTTTTCCTAGGGAAAAAAATTTGCTGTTCCAAAATACATACACATAACACAAGCACACCAAACAAACAGCAATCCACACACATACACCTAAAGTCTTACACCTAACCACAGAAACGGAGTGGTAAATAAAAGCCACTTTAGATTGTTAACAAAGGTGGCACGATTATTGTGAGTAGCCTTGAATATGCAGCTGTTCCAGATGTTTGCAATATATACCATATTCTTATAGAGGTTAAAGAAAGTATTGCTAAGAATAATATTGCATCAGCCATAAGTATTGTTAAGACTGCTATTATTAAAGATGAATACTAGTTGCCTGGGCCGCCATTACTGTTAGGATCATAGATGAGAGACCATTTCATTTGCACTAGGCCAGGATTCAGGATTATGGGGTGTAAGGGGAAGTATTTACAGGTAGGATGCAGTGCTTGATGATATCTTAGCCAATAATCAAGTGGGTGATGACTTTGATGGCCAAGTACCTTGTTCACCTGTAGTTGCATGTAGCCAAACATGGAGACAATCTTGTGGGGAAGGTGGTGGAAGAAAAACACTGCCATTGTCTATATGTCTAGTAAAGGCTGATGATATGGCTACTTTAGAGAAAAACCTAAATGGTAGGAACAATCCTGAACCTGATCCATAGATGTCAAAAAGTACTAGATTTCATCTGGATCAGATTACTTAATGGGTAGATATGTTTTATAATAGTAAGCATAACTTTGAGACATAGTTATCAAAAAAATTATTGACTTCCATTATAAGATAAACTGAGAAGGATATCAAAAAGAGAGCGTGAATTGAAACACACAAAGAGTTCGGATTCCACATGGTAGAACCTGAGGATTTACTCAAGATGTCTACTAATTCTCAGAGGCAGTGAGAGTCTGTATACTTGAATATGAGACTACTGTGCAGCAAACCAAACTCCTGAAGTGGGGGGGTATTTACGTAGCAGTGGTACAGTAGCTGGTAGCCCCAATAGCATAACAACTTGAACTTCGAACCATAGCCCATGATATTCCTTATTTGGCCACACAGGCTTGAAGCACACAATAAGGTTTATGCAAAATTGCTTTGTCTTTTTTTTTGAGAAATATATGATAACAGATTCTAAAACTTGTAAACATTGTTAAACTATTGGTAACGCAGAAAAAAGCAAAGATTTACCCACAATAAAAGCAAAATGTAAAGTCAGAGATGCTATGGACAACAAAAAATTATCAAGTGAAGATATGTCATGTAGAAATGACATACATGTTTTCTTCCCTGTTATCAACAATTCAGACAGTATTTCAAACCAAACAATCTGAAAAATGTAACAAAACATGTATATTTTACCCCAAGATTCATGTTGTGACATAATCAGTTTGCATGAGGATGACAAAGGGAGAGTGTAAAAAAGTGGTACTAAGCTAAATCAGATGTACTTGTTTTCAGAGAAGGCTGAGAGAAGTTTGCAATTGTCAGTAAAATATATATAATGCTGTACAAAGATGTGACTTTTCAGATAAAAGACTTTGCAAAAATCCTCCTCTAAATTTTGCTTCATGTACAATGTGAACTGTGCAAAACAGATACATTCTCTCACTCTAAAATGCCGCAGATTTGTCAGAGTGAAAGTGGCTTCTCAAATTTGCTCTCAATTGCACTGCTTAAATTTACTGCTCCTTCAAATTTTACTTCAGGTCAGCAGAATGTGTTCCTATAATGTAAACTCTCCTACTCCCAAAGATATATGTCAGTGGAAATAGGAAACCTTCCATTCAAACTGAAGCAAACAGAGGATACTGCCTGGAACACTTTTCAACAGCTAGAAATCTTGTTAGTAAAGCTTGTTACTGCCTTGGTTTTGAAGGGTGGTCCTGTGAATTGCGTTAGTAGGCAGTGCTCATTTCAGTAGATTTATTGAACAATAATTGTGCAACTGCTGTTTTTGGACTACATCTAAGAGGTAGAAAAAAGAAAGCAGTGTGTAGTAGAGACTAGTCTAAAAAACCTGCTAGAGTTTTTTATAAGCCATTCTTCAATATAAACACATTAATTATGTGTTTTTACAAGCCTATACGGGCACATATTGCTGATTTTACACTTGAATTATCTAAAGGGTAAAAAGTACTTGTGTTTTTGATATGTCAAAGTTGTATAGTTGGTGTCAGTATTATCATAAAGGTGAAGAAAGTAGGTCCTAGAGTAATCATTAATCCCTACTAGTATGTGCTTGTGTGGACCCATAATCTTGGATAAGTATTTAGTTACTATAAGACAGTACTAAAAAACACTGGACTAGTTGCAAAGTGGGTAAAATCCTGAAGAGTCAGAGGTTACGGCTCTATTCTATAGCTGGACAGTGTAAAGCATATATAGGAGCACCAGGGGCTGGTTATTACCCAAAGCGGCACTGCACATTTACATACATTCTTAAAGCCAATCACCCCTCACACAGTAAACTTGTAATTGATGGTGTGTGTGTGTGTGTGTGTGTGTGTGTGTGTGTGTGTGTGTGTGTGTGTGTGTGTGTGTGTGTGTGTGTGTTTAAACGTCATACTGGAACCCTAATTTGGTGGCAGTAGTTTTTTTTTTTTTTTTGAAATTAGAGATCCTGTCCATCAGATTTTAATTGGTAGCAACAGTTGTCATCCTGTAAACATTTTTACCCCTTTAAGATGGAGATCAGCTTTGTATTATGGACAGTCATAATTATGTCTTCCTTTATGTTGTTGGCATGCTTGTCTCTATTCACATTTTGTTATTGTTTTACTAACATTTTACTTTAGAGTTATAAGTGTATTCAATGATATCGCTTGAATGTTAGTAACCTGATCACTGGCTCATATTGGCAGGGTACTGTACTGTTCTCACTCATAGCAATAGTAGTAAATGCATCATTGCACATTATACCATGACCCCCCATTAATATTCCAAAACGTGCACGCTGATTGGCCAGCGTGCACATTATCATCGACTTATACTAATGGAAAAGGTCCGTCGCCGGACTTTTCCATAGTATAAGTCTCTTTTAAAACACTGTCTCGCTATGTTAAAAGAGTTTAACATAGCGACACAGGTTTAAAAAGAGCAATGGAGATCTCCGTTGCCTTTTTTAAAGCTGTCTCGCTATGTTAAACTCCTTTAACATAGCGACACAATGTAAAAGCAACAGAGATCTTGCTTTCTCCATTGCTTTTTTTAAAACCTGTCTCGCTATGTTAAATGGGTTTAACATAGCAAGACAGCTAAAATAAGCAACAGAGATCTCCGTTGCTTATTTTAAAGCTGTCTCGCTATGTTAAACCCATTTAACATAGCAAAACAGTAAAAAGCAATGGAGATCTTGCTTTCTCCGTTGCTTTTGGCCACAGCTCTGATGTACTGTGTAGGCATGCGCAGTACATCAGAACTGCCGCGGATACCAGACAGCTGCGGTAGGGCAGCAAAGAGGCATTATACAATGCCATTATTTAAGAAAAGTAATTATTTCTTTTCTTAAATAATGTCATAGTATACTAGCAATAACCCACTTCTGGGTGTGGGTAATGCGGGATTTACCCACGGTTGTCTTTGTTTGATCCCGAGGGCGAAACCACGCCAACCGTGGATAAATCCCACATTACCCACTCCCAGGCGTGGGTTATTGCTATATTACACTCTGCTTAGTCATACACTGCACTGCACTTGTTCACTAGAATGCATATACACAGTTTTTTTTTCTATGTAATTAGAGTGAACTTCTCTGCTATTATTTACATGTCTGTATTTTCTGTTTGTGAAATGTTTTGTATTTTACCCAAGCTGAGCCTGACATTTTCAGTATAGATCCATGCACTACCCTGTAAACAAATTAAATAAAAATAAAAAAATATATAAACTAAACTAAAATAGAATAAACAGAATATTCATTTAATAAGAGGTCTTATGTTCAACAGTAAAATCAGACATGTACTATTGTCTCTCACTTTATCTTTATGTAGAGAATTTCTCCCTACCTCTGAAAATAAGGTTTAAGTTCAGTCAGAGTAAATGCATAAAATTAAATAAGTAAACAAACAAGCAAGCAAATCATAAATAAAGGCATCCATCTGTCTGCATTTTACTATACCAGATTCTTAGATAATTAGCATAGTGAAGTGTTTTGGAAATGTATTGAAATCCTGTAGATGTTGAACAAAGGAAGATTAAAAATGTCTGTTTAAAGTTAGTAAGGGTTTGATTTTTTTTTTTAATGCTGAGACCTTCAGATACAATAAAAGTTTCAGTATTAGGAGTGCACATATAAGTGTTTATGGTATAGTGTTAGAGTAACTGCTAGGGAAGGTGACAGATTTTATGTTACGCATGTGCACTGTTATGTGTGATGTGTTTCTGTGTAGCAGTAGTGTTATGGAAAGAGTTTTTCCTTAAGCAAGGTATAGGTTTGGGGGTGGTGTGCACGGCCAAATTAGGATTAGGGCTCCTAATAATAAAAGCCCTTCCCCTTCCCCTATTCCCATCCTTAAATATTACCTTAGGTCAAATGCCTTCTATAACACTACCACTATTCAGAAAAAGTGTGCCTAAAGTTAATGGAAGATTTTTGTTTAACGGATTGCAAAATAAAATAATTCATTTTCATTTTGTAATTGGCTGTAGTTCAAATTTGCTGAATTTTTTGGTGTGTACATTTTTGAAGTGTCAGCATCGATCACCAATGTTTTGATGCTTGTGTGCTTCAGCATTTTAACATAAATTAATATCTATCTATATTTATCTTTATATAGTTAAATAAACAAAGATGTATATGTATATATATATATATATATATATATATATATATATATATATATATGATTATATAATGATTGGTCAACCTGTTACTAGATCAACATTCAAAACATCCACCCAAACATATCAAACATTCATAATACTGAACTTAAAACAAATTGACACTCAATACATTTTAAAAGGAAACAAATTTTCTTTTCCTATGCATCAAAACCCAACCATATTCAGGTCAAATAATGGTAGTGTTATGGGAAGAGCTTTTTTAAGGTAAGATGCTCATTAGGGTTAGGGGCAGGAGCAGGGTTAGGTTTAGCAGGAATTACTAAAGTTTGCAGGGAGCTTACTGAAGTCATAACCCACACATATTAGCAAACACACACATACACACAAGCACACACTGGTGCGCACACACTGGTGCACACACACACACATGCACACACGCACGCACACGCACACACACACACACACACACACACACACACACACGCACACACGCACACACATGCACACACACATGTGCGCACACACACACACGCGCGCGCACACACACACACACACACACACACATTTAGCTGCAGGTGCAGTGTTGTATTATAACTTAGCACAGTATATTAGGAAGATTCTAAAACAAAAGTTCAACAAGCACTGCTCATTCTTCATTTGGCCAAGTAAACAACATTAGATTTTAGAGGAAGCTATGGAAGCCAGCAGTATATGTTACAGGGTTATGATTAATTCTTACTCAAGTGAAATACTAGATATCACACCACAGATGCTTAATTAGTAAGACACTCGCAATACTGTGTGTTGCATAATATCTGTAGAGCAGAATGGAAATCTGGAGGGAAGATGATGTAAGGGGAGAGAGTGAGGCAAAAAGGAACTGAAGGGACCTAAACGTTCTGTCTAAATGTGATTTATTTATGTAATTTTGTAACACCGGCATCTTCTTTTGAAATTTGGTGTTGCCCAGATTCACTGATAAGAATAAGATTTCTGTTATTTTGTACTTTAAAGCACAACAAGTTTCCTTTAAAATGAGGAAGAAGCTTGTAGAGTTTAGCTTTAAAATGCCTATAAGTAGAATTGTAAGATGGCATAACTCAACTTCTAGTGGACTGAGGGAACAGCTGAAGAGCAGAAAGGATGACACAGCCCAAACAGGTACAAGGCAACAAGTATGCATTTTTAAAGTAATTCTTGTTGAAAAATATCATTCCAAAGCATAGATAAAGTAAACCATAACTTGCTTTTACAGTCAACGAGTTGACATGGACATCACTTAACAACCAGCAGATATTTTATATTCTGCAAAGCCATTTAATAATATGATTCATTTTCTATAGTATCAACTCTGTCTCAGCATGGCTGACAACTGATAAATAAGAATAAAAGTCTTTAATTTAGATTAATAAAGGAATAACTGGAAACACTGGCAACAACTTTCGTTTGTGCTCCACTATCTCATGTACTTCCTAGGCCACTCATGCTAAAATAAACCTCTGTAATTTTATCTACCAGTTCTATGTTTTGAATCACTTTGCTGTGCTTTCCTGAAGGCCTAGTAAATTAACTGACAGAGGCTGTTGCACCTGCACATCAGATCTCTCCGTATCAGAAATGCTGAGGTTGGGCCATGAGTGATTTAAAGTTAGAGGGCAGTGGAAGTAGAAGGGAGTTAGGCAAGTTTGGAATCAGAGCTTGAGGTGAAAATTGCTTGAGAGATTATTAAGTGTAGGTAGCACTTAAATAGGAGAAATATTCCATCCCCCAAATGTTTTGCCAGGACTTTCAACAGAGGCATATTTGTAGTTTCTGAAAATTGATTGAGACTGTGGTTATTGTGTTTAAGCTAGGATACAGTCATGGATGTAATCTGAAGAATGACAAGTCAAGAAATTAATATATTTTGTCTACTTTATTTATGAAGCTTCCCGCATTTAGTAAGCAGCAAATTAAGAAGTTTTGGCAAAAATTCCCTGAGATGTAAGTGGTATGCACTGAACCAAAGCAGGAGTCAATATTGTCTCTAAACAAAAGAATAAAAATAGTTGGAAAGAATTTATAAAAATGGCTACTCAGTTTACTCACAGGATTTCCAGTCTTCCATAACACAAGATAAAGAACCTCTGAGTTGGGAGGTTTTTCTGACAGATAAGTTAGAAATTACAGGATTGGGTTCATAGGTTAGTGCTAGGCTATCAGCCCTAGGGCCTATACAAGCCCAGCCATAACAATTCCCTGGCTATTGCTTCCCAAAATATTTACTTCCCTTCATTTGGGAGGGAGAATGTATGTATGAATCTATTTGTGTTAAGTGAGAGGGCAGTGGGACAGAAAGGGTGCGTTGAGAGAGGGACAAATATATAGGATAAGAAAGAAAAATACAGGAATAAGATAGGAAGTTTTTGTGAAGTTAACTTTTTCTAATTTGGACAAGAATAGTTCTTCTTCTTCTTCTTTTAGCTTTTCCCAGTTAGGGGTCGCCACAGCGGAACTCCGGTCCGCTAATGATTGGCAGTAGATTTTTTTTTACGGGTGCTGAGGTGCCAGCTCGATGCTCAACCTTCAGCATAGGCATACCCATTCTAAGCATGTCTTTCGAACGCCACTCGACCACGGAGAGGACATGCAGACTCCACACAGAAGGCGCTCCAGCCGAGAATTGAATGGGAGAACCTCTTCCTGTGAGGCAACAATGCTACTGCTGCACCACTGCAGCTTAATTGGGACAAGGATAGTGCAGGTAGGAAATGCAGTTGAAAAATGTAATAAGATGATAAGCTTAAGTCAGGTACATATGATGAAGATGTGTGCTATGACATGTAAAAAGAACAGAATATATATAACATGTATAAGGAGATGGCAATCATGATAGTCAAAGATCAAGTGTAGTAATGTGATAATGATGGAATTTAACAAAAACAATAATTTTGCGTTTTGAAAGTAGTTGTGTACGAGAGGATATTTATGAGTATTTCCAAAACCTATAAGCAAATTATGCACTGAGAGTAGTGTTTAGACTGACTGGTAGTCTATTTAAATAAATTATGGAAACAGATTGATCAAGTGTAGAAGTTATATGATCGACAGAATGTAGAAGTTATACACCAGTACTGATTAATTATTGGAGGTGTGTAGCAGAATGAAACAATAATGACTGAGCTAAATAAGTAAAAATGTAGGGCCACCTGTGGGAGCCTGGAAAAAGAATGGGAGTGGAGAAAAGCAGGTGACTAATCAGAAACTGTGGCAAGCAGTGTGAACATATGCATTGCAATGGACTACAGACAGCAAGATGATGCACTCAGATATGGTACCTGCTTATTTACCCTGGTGAAAAGAAAGTATAGTTGTCCTAACCTATATAATCACATATAAGTGTGGGGGACAAGAAATGAATACAAAAGCAAGGCAACCCCAAAACCAAGTGCAGGCAGGGCAATGCACAGAGGGAAGCAAAAGCAGCACAGATGTGCAATTGACCTAACTGGTATCCACTGTAGGATCGACAGATGATCAGCCAAATCTGACTGCATTAATCATATATAGGATACTGAAGAAAGTTGCATTGTAAATGAAAAGGCAAATTTAATCAAATGAAACAGTGTCTGAAGTCAGATGATTTGTTTAGATTATCTCCAAATCAGTATCAACAAAATGGAATCAGAAATAATAATATTTTAGCCATATTTTTACTTATTTTTAATTGTTAATCTTATTCAGGAATAATAATTGATGATGTTGAGAATAAGAACCCTCTAGGCAATTCTGACTATATGATAATTAAATGCAAATTTGGTGGATTCATTTAGAGGAAATTCTTTATAAAGCTAATTATGGTTCTAATATAAAGAGCTAAATTTGCTTCATAAGTTCATACTAGGGTAACTGCCTTAGTTGACCATTTTAGGCCTAGCCAATGTCCTCATGTGAGAATCAAACCCTGTATATTGTGCCTGCAATGTAAATACTTTAACCATTTTGCCAACCTCCCGCTCAAAAAACATCGGAATCAAACCCACAGTTAAAAGGTTAGTAATTACAAAGGCCACTGAATTGTCCACACAAGCTAATTCTCACAGCTAAATTTATGTTTTTAACATCTTCTTATTTACTTTTAATCACTTTAGAATCCCTAAAGTCAAAGGTGTTATTCTACCTTACATATCTTTTTTGGATGACATTGACTGTTATTATTCTATCGCAGTGATGTTCCAGAATGCTAGTTACAACTGCCACTTTTTCCAATTTCAGTTTATATTTTTATAAAACTACATTAAGCCCATTGATTTGTGATTATACCTTTATCATTCCCGTCATTACCCCAATTTAAAGTAATCATTAAATTATATTATGTGATTGTTACTTTCCCCAAACTAATTTCAATTGTAGTAGTGACACATTTGCAAAACACATGGCTCAATGAATCAAGATATAGCTACATGGAATTCTTCAAAATTGTCTGTACTATCTGAAGTATCACTAATGAAGATGAATTATTTTCTTCTTTTCCTATTATTAAATTATTTCTTTCAATCCATTCAAATGAATTTATTTTTACTTTCTCCATGATGATATTCTGAAGTTTATTTAGCAAACTAAATCTACTTTCCTATCCTATTGCAAGCTTCTGCACCTAAAAGATTTGTCTTACTTAAGTTCTGTTGGTCTTGCTTGATATTGACATCTTCATAACTTAGATAATACCCAGGCTTATCACAATCAGTCGCTTAAAATAAGCTGTGTACATGATATTTATGCCTGATCATTAAAACTCTCCTTATCTTTCCTATTTTATATTAGGTTGGCAAAGCTGAGTATTTATAACAATTCTTCAAATGTAATAAAATTGTCATTGTTAAATGAAAGACCTTGACATATATTGTATTATGTTTTTTTTATCATGTTGTCTTTAATCCTAACATTTTGATTGGAAGCAAGATTGTTTAATCACAATACTTTTGTTTACATTTTTTATTTCACTACAGAAGAGTTCTTATTTAAACAACTCATCTCGCATCAGAAATATGTAAATATTCTCATCTCATTTGCACTTCTAATATCAATCTATGTTGGAATTTGTTAGAAAAATATGTATTTGAACATGTATAAAGTGCTAGTTTAAAAGCAAATAGTATATAATGCATTTTATTCTATTTACAATACGGCAATAAGAATGATTTTACATGTAGTTGCTTGAAGCTTTGGAGCTGCAGTGTATTTGAACTCTGACCCTGGCAGTAGCCAGCTCAGCAAGCTTATGTTTTTCACTAATGATTATCTGCTGGGTCAGGAAAACTGAATGTATAAAGCATTGAATATTCTTATTCCTTCCTCTGAGATAATTGACCTTGTGAATGTATCAGAGATAAGACACAGCTGCTAAAAGTAAAAGTTGCAAGAAGAACAAAGAAGTATATTACAAGAGTGAACCGACCATTGTATTCGAGCTAGCCTGAGACCTTGGAAGAGTAACATTTACAGAAAGACATTATAATGAACCAGGTGCTTTGCAAGGCTGTATTATTCCCATGGGAAAACATTTAAAATGTATAACATCAGCTTTTTCTTATGAATAGAATATTGTAGACCATAGTGATGTACGTGCCCTGTGACTAACTACGTCAGTAAGGTGGGCACAGCCTGAATGTAAGACTATATAAAATTGTGTATTTCCTGCATCATGTCAGACAAAACTCTGTACTTGTATGGTTTTTTGCCTCCTGGTGTACACTAGTAAACTTTTGCATCTGAGCCTCCTGTGTTGTTATCATTTGTTTTTATTTAACAGTTTGGTCCTCCTTGAACCGGAATTCCCTTGGTAAGCTGCAGATCAGAGTGTATCGGTGGTTGAATACTGCGCAGGAGAAGTTACCAAAAGGGTTCTTCTTGAAGCACAAAGACCTCCGACTGACTTGTCGTCTTGAGAGGCTGGCCACTTTCTGATCTGCGGCCGAAGAGCGGTCTCGAACTGGTCGACCCAGGAGGCTCAGGTAGGAAAATATTTGCCTTTTTTCTGTTTTAGATCAGGGACTAGGTTACAGTAAATGTCATTGTCAGAGATTTGTTATACAGAATAGGAAATTACTGTATATTTTGTCAGAGATCAGGGAAACAGAATAAGGTAGACAGTTATTCTAGATAAACTGTGTAAGGAACTGAAATACCACGTGGTGAAAAGGGTTACGTAACATTTTTTTTAGAATGGGAAATCAGTGCACTAAAAATCGCGAGATCCGCCCCTAACTGATGACAAAAATATATGCAATTACAACGGACTGATAATGTAAGGTATTATACAAAATGGGTTAATAAATACGGATTTGATGGTAAATTAAACAAGATTTCATTAGTTAAACTTTTAAAACAGCTTAAATCTGACGAAGGTCAGGCAAAAAACAACACCAATTAGGCATTCCTCAAGCACACAGGTGGATTGAGGAAGTAAACCGAAGGGAACAGAAAACTAAAAATGCAAAAACATTATTTTTAGACAAAGAGGATAATAATACAGTAATAGTGACGGCCCTCCCCTCCGCCCCTCAATGCCTTTTCAGGATATGAAGCAGGAGGACAAGCTGGTCCACCTCCACGTTATCCTGAAGTTACAAGAGTACTAAAACCATTTGTTAGAGATCCTATTGAAACTAGGTCCCAGACACGTAAAACACCAGGGGACACAGACTTATATCAAATAGGGAAAAACACACTAGAAGAGAGTGAGGAAGAAATCTGTCCACTGATCGAGGTACCAAATCCTCAGGCAGGACAGGAAGGGCAGGACCCAACTCTTCTAGTATATAGACCATGGACACCGGAAGATATTCGGAAAGCTACAGAGGGAATCCCTCATCCAAAAGTTAATTACACAAAGTTTTTACAAGATTTACAAGGTATGAGACTAAGTTACCACTTGAATGGGGAAGAAGTAGAAAAGGTAGTTAGACAAATTGTGGGTCCAGACTGGCACATGATTTGTGGCACCTGGAATCCTCGTAATGCAGAGCTTAAACCACTCCCACATAGTGACGCAGAATTAGACAACAGAGTCAAAGGTCTTACAGACCGAATTTCTGAAAAATGGAAACGTAGAGCAGATTGGACTTGCATTAATCAATGCATACAGCAAGAGAATGAAACTGTAGATGGGTACTATGGTAGATTATTGGAATGTTTTAATAACCATAGTGGTATGGCTATTCCTGAAAATCAGACACATGATACCTCATATGAACAGCAACTGAAAAATGCGTTTTTGAAAGGTTGCATTACACCTATCAGTAGCTTTATTACAAAGCATATGATAGATCATCGAACAAGTAGGCTACAAGCCTTACTTGAATATGCCAGACATGCTGAAAGACATGTTAATAGTAAAAAGAAAAAGAAGACACAGGTCTTCACAGCTGAAGACGGAGCAGAGGTCTTTGTAGTACAGTCAGGTAAAAAGGGTAAGAAAAATACCCAGGGAAATAGACAATCTGACAAAAGGTCAGAAGATTTTGAAGAGAGAAAAAAGAAAGGTGAGTGCTTCAAGTGCAGCAAGAAAGGACATTTAGCAAGGGATTGCAGGCTAAATAAAAAGGTGACTACAGAAAATAAGGATGATGAGGACTGACTATATGATAGTGATGAAAATCAGAAATCATCAGGGAAGGAAAACAAACAAAGGGCAAACGTAAATGTAGTGGAAGGAACAGAGGAAGTGCAAACAGATGTAGAGGATGAAGAAAGTGAAATTTTAGATTTGGCATTACTGAGCTTGGAGCTCTATTTGGCAGACACAAAACCGGAAGTTACACTTCTGGTGGAAGGAAGGGAAGTTAAATTCTTGTGTGACTCAGGAGCGTCACGAACTTTGATACACGCTTCAAAGTTACCAGAATATTCTGAATCACCTGAATATATATTAGTGAAAGCAGCAAATGGACAGCTATATAGGGAGCCACTCTCCCATGATATAGCAATAACTGACCCTGTTTCAGGCATGACTCAGAAAAGTAAAATTGTAGTTTCTGCAAAATGTCCAGTAAACTTACTGGGAAGAGATCTTATGCACATATTTGGCATAGCGGTAGTTCCCACTATGCAGGGTATGGAAGCACAAAGACAAATGGATACTTTTGTGCTGCGACGGAGGGTGAAACCTTTACTGGTACAGCCAGGACCTAGTTACGACTGGTCCAGGGGCACTAACCCGAGAACTGATGAATGTAGCCTTCACTAAGGACCCCTCCCTTGACACTGACCAACAGCATTTGTTACATTGTACTCTATACTACTGTAGCATGCCAGGACCTGATAGAGAATATGAGCAAGAGTTGTTCAAAAATCCTGCTAACAGATTAGTATTACGAACCTTGTATTGGGATACTGAGGGAAACAGTGTGGTAAGCTGTTCACTACCTCAGGAATTCATGACACTGTACAAATCTAATAGACTACCACATGTCAGCTTGACAAAGAATAAGGATGTGAGATGGGCAGACTTAGGAGAAAAAGTAACAAGATGGGAAAAACAAACTGATTTAGAATTATCAGAACAGGGAATACAAAAACAGAAATTGAATTGGCTAACACAGACACATCCAGCTGTACACTTACAAACTAGTGAAGACAGCTGATTAGCATTCTTATTAGAAGAAGAAGAAAAAGCCTTGTGTGATATACCAAACATTCTTTGGTCAACAGGTAAATCAGATGTAGGACTTATTCAAACAGCAGGACCAGTAACTATTACACCAAAATCAGCATTTAGACCACAAAAAAGACAATACCCCTTGAGGAAAGATGCAGAGCAAGGAATCAAGCCTATAATAGCAGCATTACTCAAGAAAGGAGTACTGGTAGAATCTCTTGATTCACCATGTAACACCCCTCTATTTCCTGTTAAAAAAGCAAACGGGGAATGGCGGATGGTACAGGATTTACAAGCTGTAAACAATGCAATAATACCCAGAGCACCTACGGTGCCAGACCCACACTTTGTTGAATGATTTAAAACCACAACAAAATATTTCACTGTGGTAGATATAAGCAATGCTTTCTTTTCAATACCTATACATCCTGATAGCCAGTATTGGTTTGCATTTACATTTCAGGGTAAAAGATATACCTATACTCGGCTACCGCAGGGATATTGTGAAAGTCCAACGATATTTGCACAAGAAATGGCAAGCAACCTGGCAGGGTTTACTCCACCAGGAGGTAGTCAGATTCTACTTTATGTAGATGACATCTTGCTAGCAGCCCCTACCCAGCATCAATGCAGGGAAGATACGATAGCATTATTGAAATTTTTAGCAGCACAAGGACACAAAGTAAACAAAAGTAAGTTACAACTTTGGAGAAAACAGGTTAGATACCTAGGATATGTAATATCCAATGAAGGTAGAATATTAGACGAAGACAGAAAAACAGTGATTTTACAGGCACCCAAACCAGCAACCAAGAAGGAAATGATGTCCTTCTTGGGAACGACTAATTTTTGTCGAAGCTGGATATCAAACTATGCTTTAGAATCTGCTCCACTGGCTGATTTAATATATAAAACACCAATGGCAGCACAAGATGTATTACAATGGACACCTGAAGCAGAAGCAGCTTTCTGCAGACTAAAACAATTGATAGCTTCATCACTAGTTTTAGGACTTCCAAATTACCACAAAAGATTTTTTCAGACCGTAGATTGTAAGCAAGGATACATGACGTCAGTTTTGACGCAACAGCATGGAGATAAGCAACGCCCCATAGCTTACTATTCATCACAGTTAGATCCAGTGGCACAATCATTGCCTCACTGTGTGCAAGCAGTAGTCGCAGCTGCAATGGCAGTAC
This sequence comes from Protopterus annectens, assembly GCF_019279795.1. Taxonomy (NCBI): domain Eukaryota; kingdom Metazoa; phylum Chordata; order Ceratodontiformes; family Protopteridae; genus Protopterus; species Protopterus annectens. Next base: position 376,627,667 of record NC_056727.1, on the reverse strand, counting down.
AGGCTTCGGCCTCAGTAGTGTTGTTCCACCCTCTCACATTGAGAGTGCCTCATGCAGTCACGATAATTTTACTGCAAGAGAAAATAGCATATCTATCTCCTGCTAGACATCTTTCATGTATGACCATACTGCTGAGCCAACCTCATATGGTAATTGAACGTTGTACAACATTAAATCCATCAACTTTACTTCCAACTCCTGTGGATGGCACACCACACAGTTGCCTGCAGGAAATTGAGCAAATAACTTTGCCCAGACAAGACCTTACTGATATACCCTTGGATGATGCCGAGGTGACATTTTATGTGGACGGTTCATGCAGAAAGGGTCCTACAGGGAAAAATCTAGTAGGGTATGCAGTAGTCACAGATACAGAGATTTTAGAAGCCCAACCCTTACAGCATAACCTGTCTGCTCAAGCAGCAGAACTGATAGCCTCAACACGGGCTTGTACTCTAGCGAAAGATAAATGTGTGAACATATATACTGACAGTCAGTATGCTTTCTCTACAGTGCATGTTTTGCACAACAATGGAAAAATAGGGAATGATAACATCTACTGGCAAACCGATTAATCATGCACAACTTATTTTGAACTTGTTAGATTCTATTCAGTTACCTACTAAGGTAGCTATTTGTAAATGTTTAGCTCATACAAAACAACAGGATGCAATTTCAAAAGGAAATGCAAAAGCTGATGCAGCTGCAAAGCAAGCAGCCTCAGACTCAGAAATTTTACTTTTAACCGAGGAATTACAACCCTCTGAGATTTTAGATTTAGAAATGTTAAAAACAATGCAGACATTAACTACAAAAGCTGAGAAACAAAAATGGGAGAAACGAGGTGCAATCCTCGAAAATGGACTGTATATCTCCAAAGAGAAAAAAACAATATTGCTGTCTAATTTATTTAGATATGCAGTTTTGTTGAGCCATGGGCAGTGCCATGTCTCAACAGGGGGGATGGTACAGTTAGTAAATCGAATATTCCAAACATATGGATTTATAAACTACACACAAAAATTTTGTGCAGCATGCCATGTCTGTAATAAACATCATGCACAAGGAGCATTCAAACCCAAGCAAGGGAGTTTTCCTATACCACCATATCCGTTCCATACTATCTGTATGGATTTCATAGAACTGAACAAATGTGAAGGGAAAAAATACTGTTTAGTAATTATAGACATGTTTTCCAAATGGGTAGAAGCTTTTCCAACTAAAAATCCGGATGCAGCAACAGTGGCAAAGGCCCTAATAAAAGAAATAATTCCTAGATTTGGCATACCGGAAAGAATCTATAGTGACAATGGGACACATTTTGTGAATCAGACGATTCACCAACTTGGGAGATTCTTTGGGATCTCCTTGAAAAATCATTGTGCCTACCACCCACAGTCTGCAGGACTGGTGGAAAGGTACAATGGAATTTTAAAAAACAAATTGAGGAAGTTAGTAGACGATACACAGAAGAATTGGATTTGCTGTTTGCCTTTGGCACTGCTGAGCATGAGAACAGTTCCAAATGTAAAGGGTTTGTCCCCCTTTGAAGTGATATTTGGAAGGGCATATTATGTGCCACAATGGAAAGCTCTCATGCCTGCAGAATTAGAGGCTGACAGCTCATTAGCTAGTTACATAAAAAAACTGTTAACTAATAAAACTGTTTTGCAGTTGAACTCTTTTTCAGATAAAAGACAGACCAGACCATTGGAAGCAGTGCTGACCCCAGGGTCCTGGGTTTGGTTGAAGGTCATGAAGAGGAAGAATTGGGTGAGTCCAAAGTGGGAAGGACCGTACCAGGTACTGTTGGCGATGCCTACTGCAGTCAAAGTTGCTGAAAGGTCGTCCTGGGTCCACCTGACGCACTGTAAACCGGTAAAGAATTTTCAGCTTGATAAACATTTTGTGACTGACACAACAAAGGCAGGATGGCCAAGAGCGAAATGAGTAAAAACACAGATCAACCCCGAAGATATTGTTTAATCATCTTGCTAGCTATGCATTTATTGACTATGATTGTGATGACTTTCCTTTTGTTGTGGTTCTTCCTACATATAACCACACAAGTGAAAGTAGAGAAACGTGATGAACTGTCTGTAGACTGGCATCCAAACTTTAACACATACCTAGCTATGAAGCGTGTATATGTAGAGACTATGAACATTTCAAATTGCTGGGTTTGTACTGCCATACCAACAGCATATGGAGGGCTGTTGATGTCCGCTGTCCCCTTGGGGATAAATGAGACTTGGGAAAATTTGCTTTTTGATACAGGTTCTGTAAGATCACAGGACAAAGTTGCATTGTATTTGCCTATTACACAGAGGGGAATTGTATGTTTTTATAAAAATGATACACTCCAAGTGGGTTGGAGTAACTGTAACATAACTGTATCTTATAAATGCTATATTAAAATTAAAGATAAAAGCACTATTTGTAACGCAAATTATGATTCATATTTGAGCTTAATGAAAACAACATTAAGTGATGTGCAGAGAAATCCTGTTTTTCATAAACAATTGTCTGTTATAGACAAGAAAATGTTTCATTCAGAACTAACCCGCATCAGTACCAAAGTAGAAAACTGTTATTTTATTTGTGGGAAAAAGCATACAAATGGCTACCTGAGAATTGGTCCGGCAGTTGTTTTGGGTTATCTGGTTCCAGCTATAAGGCATACTGCAGAATTACCTCTAGGTAAGATACGAAATGTAAGAGATGTAGCCCGAAAACCTGAAGATCCAATCGGAAAACCTGTAAATCCAATGGGAAAAATCGAAGCTGGTTGGAAGAACCATCATTCCGTGAAAGATAAAGAAAAATTGACTCATATGGACTTAAGTGACAATGTTATATCCTGGGCTGGGATATTTCCAGCATATGGAGCAGTCAAATCGATCTGGGAGTTGAGAAAACTGTCGAAGCTTCTCGAAGTAATGAGTAACGCAACTTTTTCTGCTCTCGAACTAGTGACTGACGAACTGAATGCAATGAGAACTGTTGTGCTACAAAATCGAATGGCTCTCGACTTCACCCTAGCGGTGAGAGGTGGTACTTGTGCGCTTATCAAAGAAGAATGCTGTGCATACATACCAGACAATCGACACGAGATTAATGACCACCTAGAGGTAATACAGCAGGTATCGGCCATGACTGAACCAGGCCCAAACCCACTGACGAACTTTTTCCAGAGTCTGTTTGGTGGGTGGGGTTCTATCCTAATGAATATTTTGATTGCTATCTGTGTTGGTCTGCTCCTATTAGGAGCATGTGTCTGTTGTGGGATCCCCTGTATGAAAAGATTAGTCAAAGATTTTGTTGATATATCTGTAACTGAAACTTTGTACCAAGACATTGAATTGAAACTATTGATTCCAGATGAAACTTGTTCCGAAATATAAACTAAATGACTTGCCTAGTTAAAAGTCCTTGAAGGAGAAGGCTAGGAGATGATATAACATTGTTTATGTTTCTGAATAGAATAAAAAGTATTAAAAGGAGGGAAATGTTAGAAAAATATGTATTTGAACATGTATAAAGTGCTAGTTTAAAAGCAAATAGTATATAATGCATTTTATTCTATTTACAATACGGCAATAAGAATGATTTTACATGTAGTTGCTTGAAGCTTTGGAGCTGCAGTGTATTTGAACTCTGACCCTGGCAGTAGCCAGCTCAGCAAGCTTATGTTTTTCACTAATGATTATCTGCTGGGTCAGGAAAACTGAATGTATAAAGCATTGAATATTCTTATTCCTTCCTCTGAGATAATTGACCTTGTGAATGTATCAGAGATAAGACACAGCTGCTAAAAGTAAAAGTTGCAAGAAGAACAAAGAAGTATATTACAAGAGTGAACCGACCATTGTATTCGAGCTAGCCTGAGACCTTGGAAGAGTAACATTTACAGAAAGACATTATAATGAACCAGGTGCTTTGCAAGACTGTATTATTCCCATGGGAAAACTTTTAAAATGTATAACATCAGCTTTTTCTTATGAATAGAATATTGTAGACCATAGTGATGTAGGTGCCCTGTGACTAACTACGTCAGTAAGGTGGGCACAGCCTGAATGTAAGACTATATAAAATTGTGTATTTCCTGCATCATGTCAGACAAAACTCTGTACTTGTATGGTTTTTTGCCTCCTGGTGTACACTAGTAAACTTTTGCATCTGAGCCTCCTGTGCTGTTATCATTTGTTTTTATTTAACAGAATTCATAGGTTCATAGGTGTGTACCAGACTAATGGCCCTGTGACCTTTACAAGCCTAGCCCATAGAAGTGCCCTGGCATTCTGCCACCCGCCGTTAGTTCCCAGTGGCGCTATCAAGCTGTATTCTTGGCCTTAGACAATGCAGCTTTAACCTGTGCTGCAGTAATTCAGGGTGCCTGCCATTCTTCCGGTATTGAGATTGGCCCTTTAGGGGGGGGAGAGGGGTAAAGTTGGCAATGAATCTGTCAGCCAGTATGCTGGCAATATCTGTTGGCTCAGTATAGGAGGTACCATTGTGCAGTACCTCCGAGCAAATCTGGGTATTGCCATGGAGATTCTTGATATAACTAAAGAAGGCTTTGTGGTTGTTGTTAGTGTCTGACACAATTCTGCCTTCATAGCTGGCTTTGGAGGTTTTGATGAGGGATCTCTACTTTTTGTTGAGGCTAATCAGGGAATTTTTCTATTCTTGGGACTTCACCTTTTTCTGCAACAGTTTCTTCCTTCTGCTGTAGAGTTTATTAATGGCAGAGGACCACCAGACTGGCTTCCTTTTTTTGGATGAAAGCATCTGGGTTCTGTTGGGTATGGCTAGTTCTATGCATTTATGTACGTGTTCTTACAGTGCATTGGTGTATGATTTGACAGTCATGCACCTATTTTCCATTGGCATGGGTGTCGTGACATTAGCCACCTCAGTTTTTAGGAGTCCAAAGTCAGCTTTGGAGAAGTTTTTCATGGTGGATACCTTTGCGAGGGGTGCGGGTGTGATGTGGATTTCCATGGTGATTAGTTTGTGGTCAGATCTAACCAGGGAGGAATTGTCTATTGGTGTAGAGGTTAGTAATAACCAGATCAAGGATGTTGCTACCTCTAGTGGGGTAAGAATGAGCTGGTCCAGGGCATTAGAACTGATAAATTCCAAGAAACATTGGGCCAGTGAATTGGTGCTTGAGTAGTTTTCCCAGTTGATGGTGGGGTAGTTGAAGTCTCCTAGTATGGGAGTGTTGGGTTAGACCTTGATAGATTCCAGGGTGCTTAGAAATGTGGAGTGAGAGTTAAGGGACATGGTTGGGAACCTATAGCAGGCTATGACCTGGATCGCAGTCTTACCCAATGTTAGTTGTACCCGAAGTATGTCAGATGCATTATGCTGGGCTACTAGTCTGGATGTGTGCATATCCTTTATGAATATGGAGACATGACTGCCTTTGGAGCTTCAGTCCATGTTTTGGTGCTGAAAGGTGTGGAATGAGTGATAGCCTGGTAGCAAAGGCGTGCTTTCTTCCACTTTAAACCAGGTCTCCATTACAGCAGAAATGTCGATGTTCTCCATTTTGAGGAGTGATTCGAGTGAGTGCATCTTGAGATTTTATCTTCTTGCTTTTAGCAGCATGACCCTCAGATTGCATTTATTTATAGCAGTTATGGTGGTAATTTGGTCTTTGAAACTCCATCAAAAAAAGCACTATGGGGTGGCAACATCCTTAGCCAGTACCAGGAAACCCAGGGTGACAGATGCAGGCCATCACTGGCAAAGCATCAAGGTCTGTCAGTCATGTCATCCCAAGTAGACAGATACTGGATCCCTTAGAATGACACCAGAAACTTAGCCAATTGTTGAAGTCAATCATTTTTTGTTTGTACTGCAGTATCGTTCTGGGTGATGGTAGGATACTGCTCAGGGCTAGTGTCATACCTGCCTGGGCCATATAATCCGAGAGCTCCACCATGTCTTTTTTCATGTTGTCCAGGGAGGTGAGTCTCAGGTCATTCACACCCACATGGACAATGACAGAGTCATACTTGTACTTGTTGTGGATTGACCTGAGTGCATGTGTTATGTGTCAAATTCTGACACCTGATAGACAGCTGACTGTTACCTTCTCCTTATTCAACCTAGTGAGTGGGACATCTGTGTGCCTCACTACTGAGTCACCTATGATTAGTGTATTGGGCAAGGTGTTTAGCCTTAGGGGCTTAGGTTGAGGGGCACACTGTGGAGGTGAGGTATGTGTCCTGTGGTTTGTGCTGTGTTGTGTTGGTCAAGTTCGTTTCTGTCTTGAAGGTCACTGCTGTTTGGGTAAATTTCTATTGAGTGCCTCCACGAAGGTGGGTGTGTGGTTTGTGTTTTTATGTGAGAGTTGTGAAAGTGGGTATTCTGGAGGGCTATGTGTTTCATGTGGAGTGGTGCAGGTGTTGAACTTTTCCTCTGGACCAGTCAGTCCAGTCTTGGCTGGAGAGTGCATAGCTTCCAATTTGGTGATATAAGTGCATCTCTCACAGGTCTGAGGGTTGGGAGGTAAGAGGAGAGGGTTGTATGTGTACATGAGGCAGTTGCTACACCACATCAGAATGCCCAAGTGCACCAGGTTAATAGGAGAAAGCACAGGGAACTGCCCTTTAATCATGCAAGGAGGGGTGATCATAATTACTAATTACTGGATCTATTTCCGTGAAGAACGACTAGTGCTGATGGCTCTTAGGTGAGCTATAATAATTGCTACAAAAACCAGTTGAAGTGCAAATCGATTAGGCTATTTGAAGTGCAAGAGAGAAAGAACTAGCAAGATCTAAACAGAAAACTGAAGAGCAGACTTTCTGGCACCAGTAATAATTTACCTCAGCTTGGCGCTGCTGAGTGGAGCTTAAACAAGTGCAAACCCATGCAAATGTGGGATTTTAAACTAGAAAGTTGAAGGGGATGGAAAAACTGCCCAAACGGCCAGTAAACTACAAATTCTGGGCCAGACACCACTATTCTTGTGGTGGATAGGCTACCTAGTAGTTACCACTCCCACTGATAAGCTAGAAGGCTTCCCTCCAACACTGAAAGGCTTTGGGGAGGCTCAGAAGCTTACAAACAGTCCTGGATACAGCAAATCTGAATCTGGACTAGACTAGTTACAGCAAAGGTGGAAAACAGGCTTAGAACATTATATATATATATATATATATATATATATATATATATATATATATATATATATATATACAAAAAGCAGCTAAAACAGCAGTAAAACAATTCAAAAGCTGTGTAAGTTAGCACACTAGAGTGTGTAGCAATATTAAAGCAAATGCAGTTTAAATAAATGCAATTAATTTAGAAAATGACTAAAAACATGTGCAGACATTAGTAAATTAGGAAAAAAATCAAAATGGAGGCACTTAGGGCATCAAAAACAAATGCCAGCAAATATATAAATAATTTAGACAAGCAAAAATTAAGACAGTGCAGAACTCTGAACAGTTTAAAATGCCAAAAAATATACTTATCATCTCTATATTTCCAAATTGTTTGAGAAGCACACTCAGTCAGAACACAAGGAGATTCTAGTATTGGTAGCTTCTAGCAAAGTGTTTTTTTTTATATGAAGTGGAAAGGGAGAAAGGAGGAACAGAATATAATTCAAGGTTAAGAAACTAAGCAGGTTGCCTTTCTCAAATGTTCTCTCTGTATTAGGTAGATTGAATTAGACTGGGAGGAGTTTCCCAGATCAAATTTTAACATAGTACATTTCACAAATCAAAATATCAAAATTGTCTCAATTTAAAATATAACTTAATTTTGTGAAGTCTGTTTTTCCAACTTATAAACTAACTCTTTGCTTAGTTTTCAAGAGCCTCTTATTCTGCTTATTGGCTAAATCTAGTCAACTTTGTTGAATACTGCCTCAAAGTAGACACCATCAAAATTGTTCTTTACTGAAGAATCATGATCTGCTTTAATGATAATACAGTTAAAAATAAACTTCTTCTGTTACAGCTGTGTACCATTTTGTTCATCCTATATGAGTAATGGTAGCAATATCCATTGTTATTTTTTGGGGCCTGTCCAACAATATACATTTTTGGATATACTGTACATAAATAAAAAGAAAAAGTATTTGTTAATTATTGTAAATGCTAAGGTGTCCCAGATCCCCTGACAAAAACGCACCAAAATGGATCATGACCATTATTATTAAATAACATAGATCCAGCAATGACAATAAAATATAATCCACATGTCTATTAAAACACTGATAAACCTGTATGAACATCGAATAATCACATCACGGAAAGCATAAACTGTATTTATATCAGTGACTCAAGGCAGGCACATTAACATGTCACCATCACCATCACGTAGCATGAAATGCTAACAGCTCACTTCCATAGATTCTTTCAAGGGCAGCAACTTAACTACTTACCGTATCCATAATCCAATAAGAAAAGGGGGACACAGGCTCCCTCCATAACCGAAAGCATTGCCCCTCCACCCTCCAGTCTATATCTACAGACTGTTCCACCCTTATCATTCAACATTACCCTACTGTCCTGCCCTGACAAATTCAACTCTTTAACAAATCCATAACCTTTAATGATAAATGCACATTGAAAAGGTCTAGCCCCAGGTCACTTAAATGTACCCCATACTACCTGTATCATACAGAGTCATTGTCATACAAATCCCAATTATCCAATATAACTACATCAATTGCCTTGGCCATGCTAGCCACCCAGTGATTAATAAACTTATGAGAGCCTTCTAAACTCTTCCACCTCAAAGCAGTTCTCCACATCAGCTGTGGAAACATCACTGACTAAACCACAACTGACTTAGTATACTTATACTGGACGAATGTCAAATCATGTACAATCAAAAATAACAAATTATTTACAGGGATATACCCTAAATCATTACCAGCTAAATGGATTAAGGTTATGTTGAGTGAACCAAGTTGCCTTAAATGCATCTTCCAAAAAGAATAACAACTGATTCCAACATAAACCTCCATAGCCTAACCAACACACCTCACACAGTCCCAGGTCCAGTCCTGACAACTCCAGAAGAAACCCAATCAAAGCTCTCTTTAGTGTCTAACACACATAAGGAAGACCAACAATGATCACTCTTCTTCAACCTGAAAAACAAAGATAAGCAAAATTATCCATTTACCTTATATACAGCCAAAAATGATTTGAATTCTATCTACCCTGTCTCTTAATCACTTCAGCCTTCAGCTGCTTAAAAGAGATTCTGACTATGCAACAAGAATGTGAGGAATATCTACTATTCTTTATCCCTTGACTGCATAAAGCCTTTCTCAGAACTAAATAAAATGGCTTCAATGGCACCCCACCACTCCCACCATTTATAACATGAAATTACAAATCTTTCCTATCTGGATTCACTGAACTTTGCTATCTCAAGCCCCACTTCACAATTTGAACCCTCCTTGTCCTTGGGTAACATCATCTGATGACCTTTCCGTAAGTGAATGATCTTGGAAGATCTAATTCATAACAGCACTCCATCTTCTGTAGTATACGTCTTTCACATCAATCTTCCCAGCAATTCTCCTGTACAAAAGGCACTCACATACAACAATACTTAAACATAAGACAGAACAACATCCACTATTTTAATTTAGACTTTCACCAGGGCTTTAAGTGAAATTTTCCCAAAGGCAATCACTAAACCTCTTAAACTTTCCTAGCCTTTTATCATTCTTAAAATTAACCAATTATTTGTCCATTCTTCCATGCCTGAGAATTTTGTTAAAGTAGCTAAGACCACTTAATGTACCTTGATTGTTTTAACAGCTTCATTAAATTGACAACAAAGTACCATATATATGGCCAGTGGCCCCAATAACCAAAATGTATTTTGAGAATTACATTCCTCCAGAAATTGTGAAAACACTGATAATGCAAATCTATAAGCTTTTCTAGTGGAGGCAGCCCATGATTGCTGAAACAACCACCTCACTAAAGACTGCCAATCTCGCAAGCCTCCTTGGATACTTTTGATGGCTGTACTTCTACATGTGGCGGAGCTGCTGACAAACTTTTAAACCTAAACCATGAACAATTACTCACTAAAACATTATAACAACCTGGCATATGCTGAGTTAGCAGATATAGACAAGTTAGTTGTCAGACACTGCAATACCATTTTATTCGACAACAGCTGCATCCCATCCTCTCTTGCTTACTTCTTAGACAAAACCTGTGCCACAGCTGCATTATCAAAAAAGAAAATCACCCTTCTATTTGCCACCTCTCTCTGCAATAGCATCACATCAGACCAAACTGGAATCAAATAAAAAAAACTGAACCTGTCAGAACAACCCTTTGGCCAAGGAGCTCCAAATCACTTACCTGCAAAATATGCTTGCATGCCCAATCCACCTGCCACACCATGCCCATTCCACCTGCCACACCACGCCCAAACCATCTGTCACATCATGCCCAATCCACCTGCCACACCATGTCCAATCCACTTGCCACACCATGCCTAAACCACCTGCCACATCATGCCCAATCCACCTGCCACCTGCCATATCATGCCCAATCCACCTGCCACATCATGCCCAATCCACCTGCCACATCATGCCCAATCAACCTGCCACATCATGCCCAATCCACCTGCCACATCATGCCCAATCCACCTGTCACATCATGCACAATCCACCTGCCACATCATGCCCAATCGACGTGCCACCTTATGCCAATCCACCTCTCACACCATGTCCAATCCACCCGCCACATCATGCCCAATCCACCTGCCACACCATGTCCAATCCAACTGCCACATCATGCCCAATCCACCTGTCACATCATGCCCAATCCACCTGCCACATCTTGCCCAATCCACCTGCCATTATGCCAAATCCACCTGCCACATCATGCCCAATTCACCTGCCACATCATACCCAATCCACCTGCCACACCATGCCCAAATGACCTGCCACACCATGTCCAATCCACCTGCCACACCATGCCCAAACCACCTGCCACATCATGCCCAATCCGCTACACCATGTCCAATCCACCTGCCATACCATGCCCAAACCACCTGCCACATCATGCCCAATCCACCTGTCACATCATGCCCAATCCACCTGCCATATCATGCCCAATCCACTGTCACATCATGCCCAATCCACCTGCCACCTTATGAAAAATCCACCTGCCACATCATGCCCAATCCACATGCCACACCATGCCCAAACCCACCTGCCACTTCATGTCCAATCCACCTGCCACACCATGTCCAATCCACCTGCCACATCATGCCCAATCCACCTGCCACACCATGTCCAAGCCAACAGCCAAATTATGCCCAATCCACCTGTCACATCATGCACAATCCACCTGCCGCATCATGCCCAATCGACCTGCCACCTTATGCCAAATCCACCTGCCACACCATGCCCAAACCACCTGCCACATCATGCCCAATCCACCTGTCACACTATGTCCAATCCATCTGCCACATCATGCCCAATCCACCTGCCACATCATGCCCAATCCACCTGTCACATCATTCCCAATCCACCTGCCACATCATGCCCAATCGACCTGCCACCTTATGCCAAATCCACCTGCCACATCATGTCCAATCCACCTGCCAGATCTATAAAAGCTCACAAGCTCTTCTGATGATACCCAGTCTTCTTGCTCTATCACAATGTCATTAAAACCTTTAATCAAATGAACAAATCCTGTTTCAATTCTTTGCTTACCCTTACCCAGTGATTATGTTTTTTCACCCTTTCAAAAGATTACTGTCTTGCAAAAGGCCAACATGGTCCCACTGTCCTGCACCCTTCCCTTAGAAGCCTTACGCAATCTATCAATCTGCACCTCTGCTTAATCAGCTTATCTTTTGCAAATGGGAAATAAAACATTCTCTACATCAATCATCATTCCTAATAATTTGATTTCTTTCACAGGATCTTCTAACTTATCCTACACTAAGAGCACACCCAACTCTTCTGGAAGCTCCAACAAACCTTAAATACTATCTTCTATGGACTTCTTTCCTTCCTCTACCAGAAAAAAAATCATCCAAATAATGAACTCCTGTTGCTCACTCAATCACTGCTTCCAGATCTACTGCAGTGCTCTGCAAAACTTCTTAATGTAGTAAAGGCCACTGCACAGAACATGAGCTTAGCCTTGTCAAAATAGAATTGTCTGCTAAAAACATTCACAACTTTGAACAACCAGGCTTTGACATAGGCAGTAAATATAATACTGTCTCAATATTTAACTTGGCTAGGCATCTGTTCTCAAATGATGAAACAATGATTATTGCATCATCCAAGGATGCATATTGAACTTTCACCAAAGTCTTGTCAATATGCTCATTGAATTAATTCCTTTCTGGGGAGAACAAGGGGTGAATCAAGCAATAACTTTTTATGTAACAGCCTTAAATGAGATACCCTAAAATTATCCAAGGGGGCAAAACTAATGAGTCCATGATCCTACCATCCTCAACCTCCTTATCCAATAAACTCTGCAAACTGTGCTCCTTACCCCAAACCAACCTCAAATTGTTGCAGATCCTAATGCTCCTACCAACTAATTATTGAATCAGAAATTCTCATTAAGCTCCTTTGTCACTTCCTTGTCCTGGTAACCTCTGATTAAAAGCTTGAGATTATGCAGCTTAATAGAAGAGTGTGTTAGTAGGCTTCCCTGCACCTCTCCCAAAGGATTGTCCTGCTCTAAAGCCCTGACTTCTGTCTCTACCTCTTAAACTTAGCTCATCACCTGCTGAGCTTTCTAAGGCTTCCACAAAAGCACCCCACCCTCTAGCTAATGACTGCCATCTGTGTATGAGTGGGCCTATATTAGAAGACCAAACGCTTAGGTGATCAAACACCTAAACACTGATCTTCTAATATCGAACTGCACAATGTCATAAGTCCCAGGGAAACACGTCCCTCGGCCACAACACAAAAAATATTACTTTACATCTAAATCAAGTGGGGGCTTTCACCCCCCACCCCCCCAACATAGGGGGCTGTGCCCCCCATACCCTCCAACTAAATATACCAACTCCAAGATCACTCAACAGTAGGGAAATAGCAAACTTCAGTGAATGGGCAAGGGAAATCTTTCCTTGAGTTAAATCGTCTGTTCGATATTAGAAGATTGATGTTTAGGTGTTCGATCACCTAAATATTCGGTCTTCTAATATAGACCCATATGAGCATCTCACTCCACTATGCTGCCTTCTGCATAAATAACAAAGAAGTGCAAAGCAAAATATAGGCCACAAATACTTTCCACATTAAAAGCCCAGCAGGTCTTTTCTTTCAATAAATTTTCATCTTGGCCCACCTGGATTACAGCACTCACCCTGTCACACACGGTACCAACCACATGTAAGCATGTCTTATTTCCCAGCATAATGACCTGTTCCCTGCTTTAAATTTTCTAACATTTTGATATCATTTCATACAACAACCAACAATTTTAATCTTGCACTTCCTTTAACATAATAAAATATGCCAGCAAGGGCAAGGCCTGCTACAGTTCCATTTCAGTAACCACTGCAGTGAAGTATACAACTCTGAACAGCCACCTATCAAACAAATTAAGTGCATATTTGGATGCTCACCTCTATAACAGTGTCACCAGTGCTATTGTTATGTCCCCTGATGTTGGCACATCAGTCTCTATAATCTACTGTTCACCATCAGCATCTAGCAGATCAAAAATATCTCCAAATTCTCCTTGACAAATCTCCTTAACTGCCAGTGAAGTATGTTGGGTGAAATATATATTCCTTTTCCTCCACCCCAAAATTCTTGCATAACTCTCATGCCTTCCACCCTGTTGGCTTACTTCTCTCTCTTAAAGTCCCCCTTATCCTAGCTGCTCACCATTCAAATGCTCTGTCATTTCTAAAATATTATTAATTTCCCTTCCATCAATACTACTCTGCTCTGGATCTAACCCTATCAAATCCACCTGACTCCACTGTTCTTAC
>NC_056727.1:376578672-376611172 GCF_019279795.1 Protopterus annectens | reverse complement strand
TCTTTCCTGAACTGCCCTTCCCCATATGCTTGATTGTATGAAAGCATATTTAAATACCTACAATCACAATTCAGAAAAAAATACTTTTAAAAGACTGACCTGGAAGATTCTCTCTCAGCAGTTATGAGAATATGTTCATTACATGTTACTTACTGCTTGCAGTTATTTTAGAACTTTTAACTAAACCAGCCTTCTTTTATTTGGAAGTTATTATCGATCTCTCTTTTTTTATTGATTCAAGTTATGATAGTCATATAGTTTATGTATTTATTGTATCACCTTTTTGGTCTCTCTTTTTTATTGATTCAAGTTATGATAGTCATATAGTTTATGCATTTATTGTATCACCTTTCTGGTTGTATTTTTATGCTTCTTTTTTATGTTGCTTATATTTTTAGCCCTTTATGCTGGGTAAATATTATTTATATCATGAATTCTTATTATTCATCACAGTATAAACATTCCATAAAACAAATTTAATAAAATAAATAAATACTTTGATGGTGTAATCACCTGTGATGTAATAAAGGTATTACTCTTGATTTGTCACTGGACTACCTTGCTATTAATTGCAGTTCTGATCAGCATGCATGACATTCATTTTTCAGAGTTTCATGCAGGTGAACTCATTAACACTTAAAACCAAAACATAAGCACATTACTGTTCCAAAGATACTTGTTATTAAAAGTAGTGCATCTCCAGAATGATGTACCAAAAGCAGATGAAAATGTCACTATGAACACAAACTAAGTAAATGACTACTTTTGTTGTGAGTCCATTTCTTTCAAAGGAATACTTTAGCTGTGAGTCCATTTCTTTCAATCAGCAACCTTCGTTTTGACATCATGTTAGATATTTCAGTTACAAGGACAACAATTGTTGATAGAAGAATTAATTTGTCAGATCAGCACTCCACAGGTACCAGCTTGATTCTGCTGTAGTCCATGTGGGCATTAATGACTTGAGAGGCACTTCCCTAGACTATATGCAGAGTGACATTGTTTACCTCCCCTGAATATGTCTCAGGTGGATATGTGCCTTCCATTGAGCAACACTGACTTAGTTTCTGGAGTCTTTTCAGCCAGACTCAATATTTCTCAGAATGAGGACATGGTTATCAAACCATGATGCTTTGAAAAGGATGGTCTGCACCTGTCTCTCAAAAGCTTCTGAATACTAGCTAAAACTTTATCAACACCATGGAGCCTTTTTCAGGCAATGCCAAATTGGCAAACCTATCAACATAGCAAATAAAACCGAAAGAAACCTAGAGGTGTCACTGCTCATTGTTAGGATCCTAAATAAGAAACTCCATCCCCTACAAGCTGTTCTCACTCTGGAGAAATTAGATAATTGTGCCATTACTGAGACATGGTTAATCTTCAGAAATTACTCCAGCAGTGCAAGTCTTTAGTGTCTTCCACTCATTAAGACCATCGACTGCACAGACAAAGACAGACAGTGGGAGAGACTCAGTCTATATTATCCACAAGTATAACTCTAGGTTGATTAAATAATGCCCTGGAATTTTACCACATGCAAATCACCATAAATAAAGTCCCATACTATATTCTATCAAGCTATAGGTCACCCTTTATGTCCATAGAATCCCATAGCTCATACCCAGGCTTACTGGAGACACTCATCATTACATCAAATACCCTATTCATGGGAAACTTTAACTACCCCTCTGCAGACTGGGAAACATGCACTGCCTAATACTCACAGGCACAATGATTCTTGGACTTTATTAACATAAATACCCTTGACCAGATAGTGTGCACAACCACCAGAGGTTCAAATATATGGTATCTGGTACTCACTTCACTGGTGAGTTCAGACCACAAAAGTAAAAATGTCATGGCTAAAAGCAATAAGAGCAACTGCCATATAAATTGTAGCTCTCTAATTAAACGAAAAGTAAAAATAAGAAGACTAATTCAATCCAACAAGACCAATTATGACATTAAGATAGCCCCACAGGCAAAAGATAACCACAAGGCCTTCTACAGCTATGTCAAAAATGTCAAAGGCAATACACATCAGTGTACCAAACTGGTGGTCTATGGTAGCAACTTCATTGAGCACAACAACATAACAAATTTGTTGGTTGACAAATTCAGCTCAGACTTCAGCACCCATTCCCCTCTGCCTCCCATCAACTATTAAAAAGGAGCAGGTCCAAAAACACTGCCTCAATGGGCTCCAATAATGCCAGGACATCTCCTAAATACCTATCAGAGCCACTTGAGTCACTATTCTGTTATAGCTCAAAACATGCTTTGCATCATGAGAATAGAGGACTACAACAGTTATCCCACTATACAAGGGTGGATCATCAACTAACTCCAGAAACTACAGACCTATTAATCTGACTAGTTTAATACGCAAAGCCATGGAATGAATTATCGTGGAAATGATCAACAAAAACATAGGCAATCTTCAGACACTGGACCTAACCCAATTTGGCTTTGTCAAAGGAAGGTCATGCCTACTTAACCAGGTGGACTTCTTTGAGGAATCCACCAAGACAATGGATGAGGGGGGAAGGGTGCATATCTCTTACCTGGACCTGGCAAAGGTGTTCAGTGCAATACCGCACTGAGGTATAGATGACAAAAATCACTAAACTGTGCATAAATACCTACATAGCTCACAGGACTGACAAATGGTTAAAATACAGGACCCAGGAAATCAGGATTGGTGGAACCACGTCCACCAAGGGACCGATCGCCAGCAGGATATGGTTCCTATTTGGCATCTGCTTCTCAGAGGCAAAGACTAATGCCAAGGGCTTTTGGCTGACCTAGTTCATGGATGACTGCAAAATGGGAGCTATCATAGATTTCCCCTATGACACAACATCTTACAAGAGAGTCTAACACAGACAAATAACTGGTACCAGAGTCATGGATTAAAACCCAATACTAAGAAACGCATTATAGTGCCTTTTGGAAAAACTGCCAGCCAGTCTAATTACTCCATTAATAAAACTCCCCTAAGAGATGACCCAGTAATCAGGGCTCTGGGAACATATGTAGACAATAGTCTGGCCTTTGACCAACATGTGGCCAAAGTGGTAAGAAAGTCATTGCATGTCACCCAGTTTATAAGTAAGGGCATGGCATTCAAGCCCACTGAAGTCATAGTGCTACTTTTTGTCAAACCCATCATTGATTATAATGACCCCTTTGACATGTACCTGACCAGACATATGCAAAAGTTGGAATATTCAGAAAGGTTCGTTATCAGGAGACTCCAGGGTATAAACATATCGTCCTATACAGATCACCTTAATGACCTATCTCTTTACTCAATCTTCTACAGGTCACTGAGAGGTGATCTATGCTTGGCATACAAGGCATCCTTGGATCCAGCTCTGATGGATCTTTTGCACATCTGGAAAATGAACAGCATCAGAACAACTAGAACCAAGGATTTAAATGCTGCTTGTGACATAAATAAGACAAGTTGGTGAGACAGGTATGTGCCTCAGAGGATTCTCATGCTCAGAACCAGGCTCCTTAACCATGAAGCAGAGTCCATCCATAACCCTATTTTAAGTGCAACCATGACCAATGGATGGGAAATTGGAAAGTCACCTCTGGGTCTTGTCCCCATGTCACTGATAGAGGCAGACAGTAATGCCCAAACTAACATACCATGCCTCGCATAACCTCTAAAGACTTCCTAACATAGCCCCTCAAACTAAACACCTTTGATACATAGGGACACACTTGTGTTTGATTTTACAGCAAGGCTTATAAAGGCCCTGGTGGTCATTATCCTGGTATATACCTATAAACCTATGAACCTGTGAGATGTCTGTGTAGCCACAACATATTAGTAATGAAGAGACATAAGAAAGACACATTACCATTTCAAAGGTTTAGTTAAAATTCCAAGACATGAGACTGCCAAGTAAACAACATTTACTGTTCAAAGCATATTTTACTTCCTTAATTGAGCAAATGTTTAATTTGATTTTCTGAAAAGGCTCAGTATTCTAAGATAAGAAAGATGTATAAAAATAATGCAATTGCCTTCACAAAAATGTAATATACTCAGGCTCAGTAGGAAAAACTGATGATGATGGTGTTGCCTTTATCTAGGAAAATACATTATAAATAACCATGGTCTATCGATAGATCCCAAAATTTAGCAAAGTGGAGTATCTCATCATCACTCCTCAGTATTAACAACCAACGTTTCTATGTATCTCAGCTATGTACATTCTACCTGGTAACATCATTTCAATAACAGAAGATATCCTCTAATGGATATCTCACTATATTCAACAAGAAGCTATTTTACTAGCTGATCTCTGTATAGATTGGCAACTGATCATCTATGACATTCCCTCAGAATTGATTAACCTATATGACTTTACTCAAATAGTCACATCCACTACTAGAATCAATAAAAAGTATGAAATGCACTCAACTTTAGAATGGAACCTTTCTAATAAACCAAGTACAATTCAAAGATTTGGATGTGTTCCAGACACAATGTGACAACCTTCCCACCTAAACAATACTCAGCCCCAAAACAATTATGTTTGACCAAATATGTAATACACAAAATTTAACAAAAACACCTTTATTAATATTCTAACCCAATATAACTGGAACATATTAAAATCCATGCCACTTGATGCCACTATCTCACACTTTAGTGAAATGTATATAAATATTCTTAACTGCCTAGCTCTGTAAGAACAGAAAGAGTAAAATCAAACCCTGCACCATGGCTAAGAAATGTAAAATACCATGCTTCAAAGAGACAAAACATAAGAAAGACTGACATAAAAACAGAACACAAAATACATTTCAAACATTTAGGCATCTCAAAAATCTCACTAAGGACCACATTAAAATGGATAACTAAACCTATTATAACAACCTCCAACATAAACTCCCCCCAAAAAATCCAAAACATTTTGGTCATCAATAAATGAATACATCAAATCACCACACATATTCCTTCTGTTTCTAATACCACTGACTCAATGCCATCTCACTTAAGTTCCTACTTTTATAGACCATATTATCTCTACTTAATAATAAAAAGAATTCACCCCCTTCTCATTCCCCCCTCTCTTTCTCCATCTCATCTTCATCCTGCCATAAACAGTCACATCCCTTCTACTTCCTCCCGGTCTCCACCTCTGCTGTAAGAAAACTTTATCTGAAACTAAAACTAACTTTTTTAGCTGCCAACCAACTTACAACAGAATACCTAAAAATAACAGTTTATGCACTGGCTTTTCCTGTCTCTATACTGACATAGAACCTGGATATAAGAGAGTAATGTAGAGGAGGTGAAAGGGAAAGACAGAGTGGGGAGGTCAGAAAGAAACTAAAATGTTAGGTGGATATTTTATTGAGGAGGAGTGGTAAAGGTTTTTGTGTATAAGTGTATAAGGGTTAGAAAGGGAAAGTTAGTATGACCTACCAATTGAAAATGGGGTTACCCATGTGTGGAGCATGTGTACAATCATGTGTGGTTTAGATGTTGTTTTATTAAGGTCTTGGAAGGGAGAAAGTTTCATGGTCTGTTTTAGGTTTCTTGGGATGGTGCTCCAGTGTTGAACCACTGCTGAATTATTAGACATTGCTGTGATTACTAAGAGCTTATTGACTGCACAAAGGTGTCTGCATTGAGAGTTGTGATGCAAGGTGTGTATTAGCTCTGCACATTCCTCTGGTATGAGTATCAGATTATGTGTAATAAACTGTATGTTAAATAATTGGGTAGCTCATGCCAGTTTAGTTGTTTCAGGGATCAGTAATAATGAACTCTACATGTAAGGATGACAGCAAATTTGGCTGCTTTACAGTAACTAGTGGAGGATTTAACTTTAAGTGTAGTACTTAGGTTTGTAAGAAGAGGTGAAGAATATATTAGTGATGGAGGTAGGTAGGTAGATGCTGTTGTTTGCCATGTATTGTCTGGCAGGTAGCGTTTGGTTCTATAGAGTGAACTGAGTTTCTGGGGTGTATTTATTTATTTATTTATTTATTGATGGCTTGCAATTAGTACTGATCATATTTGAGGTGTTTGTCAGTTTTAGCACCAAGAAGTTTTGTTTGGGTAATGGTTTTAATTTTTGCGTTGTTGGTTAAGGTTATTTCAAAATATTGTGTTTCATTTTGATATTTTTCAGGGATGAAGAGCATGAGATTTTTTTTGTTAAGATTTAAAAGTAGACTTGCATCTTTTAGCCATCTTTAACTAGTAGAGAAAGAATTTTGTGTGATGTCCTAAAGTATTGGTAGGGATGGGGCTTCACATTCAAGGGGTGATTCATCACCACATTGAAGTATGTTAGCAAGATAATCTGGACACCCAGAGCAAAAGTTTCTTACATGATCACATCTCATAGGTACGTAAAACTTTATATGGTTTAGTTTCTGTTCAGTATAACTAGCACTC
Organism: Protopterus annectens; assembly: GCF_019279795.1. Lineage (NCBI taxonomy): Eukaryota > Metazoa > Chordata > Ceratodontiformes > Protopteridae > Protopterus > Protopterus annectens. The sequence continues at coordinate 376,604,736 of NC_056727.1, read as the reverse complement.
CCCTGTCTTCCTCTAGACAGTCATTAATTCTACTATAATTTAAGAGCTCAGGAAACTGACATTGGCCATATTGCAATCCAGTACTAAAGGATAGTCATGTTTATGCAGTTCAGACATAGCACCAATCATTTAATCTACTGTTGTACTCTGCTGGGTCATATAGCAATTACCTACAAGTTCCTAAGTGTAACATTACATACCCTACTACTTTCAATATCAATTACATCTCTTGTGTTGGACTCAGGCCATTTGTATTGTTAAAAAGAAGTCTGTCCGTCTTTTCCCTAATATTTTCTCAAAGCTTAAATATGTAAACTTATTTAAGAATACAACTAAGAATATTTACTTGCTACATTTTCTGAATCTTCTGGTAAAAGAACAGATGCAGTAACATTGCTGAAGAACCTTACTTTAGGTCTAGTGGTCGAGGATTCCATGTCTGATTCACCAGGTTTACTAAAAGCAAACAAGTTGTTATCAAATGGTCTAATTTATACTGTGGATATTTATCATTCTCACTGCTATAGTAGCCCGAGGGGTGCATGCTGCCAAGGATACAGCACCCAGTGAGCTTTCCAGAGATCAAACCCACTACCCACACAGTCACTCAGGCTGCCTATAGGCCAATCTCTTTTGGAGGAAAGTATAAAAATCTTCAGAATTTTCTTACCATCTCATGCAGGTGCATCTCAGGTTTCTCCAGTGCAGCAGACATAAAAGGTTTCATATCAGGCAGATAAGCCCCCTTTTGTGGACCCCTTCACGCATAACATTTTTAGTGTTTTTACTGTTTTTGTGGTAAACACTAGAATGTCACTTTAAGAGCAATGTTTTTTTAGGATGTTGGTAGACATTCTCCAATCATCATTACTGTCTCTCTTTGAATTGCTTTCTAGAATTCAGCTGTCATTTTTTCCTTGGGTTAGATTTAAGTGTATTTCTTGCTTTTAAATTGTCTTTGGATAGCTGACAATGAAAATGGATTGTATGTGAATGCTTCTGGTTACACTTAGTTTGCTTAGGTTATATCCAATTTTAAAGGGCAGCTAATTAAGTTTGTCAATCTTATGAAAAGGAATTCTTGTGTGCTGCTTGTGTTACTTGGGTGTTAAGAAATTTGATTGGACTGGAAGGGTTGTGTGCTGTTTATGCTTACTAGTGACAACTTACCTTCTGAACAACCACTTCAGGCATATCTTACCAGCAAGCAGGCTTTTCCCCCACTACACAATGGATACTTACGCCGGTCTTACTGGTCCTTCTTCTAACAAACCAAAAAGGAAGAAAACAGTTGGAGACCAGTTAATATGCAGGCAGAAACTAAAGGAGGAGGTGTTTCAATTCATTTCAAAAATAAATAATACCTCAAGGCTGGTGAAACAGGACAATGCACTTGAGCTTCTCCATGTTCAAATCACCATAGGCAAAATCACATACCACTTCCTTGCAAGCTATAGATCTTCCTCTCTATAACCCAGGAAACCCATAACATGTATTTAAACATATTGGAAATGCTTACCATCCAACCCAATGCCATATTCATAGGCAACTTTAATTACCTCACTAATAACTAGGAATCATATACAACACCAAATGTGCAGGCACAGAGATTCCTTGAGTTTGTAAACACAGACTCCCTGGACCAGATTGTCAATGAAAAATGTTTACTCTGTCTCTTTCCCAAGTTTTCAACTGTCTTCATTCACCTTTGCTAATGCTCAGGTTCACTCAGCTCCCCTACCCTACCCCCAATTCCCATCCACCACCACCATGTATTCTGCATTTATACTTCTATAGCACCACCCACATATTCCTTGAACAAATGCCATCAGTTCACTCTAGAAGAAAAACAATCAATAGAATTACTCTCAATAATAACACCCACTCTAGTTTACCACACAAGACTGTGTGTCTTTCTCTCAAACTGTCTTAATCCTCGTCCCCATAACTAACAAATTATGTCAATACAACCAACCCAGTAACCCCCAAACATTTTCTAAAACTAATTTGCAAAAAAGATAAAACAAAAGCTAAATAAGATGCTCCTAACTCAGATTATTTTATTATTCTTCCTTACTCTACTAGTCTTTATTGCCAATTATCAAATCCACTTCCTTCGAATACTTAAAACTGTGACACCCCTGTACTGGCCCAGTATTCAAGGAGACTCAATCCTCACCACTGGCAACAGTGAGGGGCATACACATTGGGAGGATTACAAATATACACACAGTAAAGTACAATTTCCCTTAAGAGCACACAGAGATTACAGTCAGTCTGGGGCTGGTTTCTCCCTCTTTTTCCAGATCCCCAGTAAGACTCCCCACTGGCACAACTATAGAGTTAAGATCTCAGCTGAGGGGTCAAGCCAATACCTCCAGCACCATCTCTGTCTAACTAGTGCTTTGTGTCCCTGCCCAAGTAGCTAACACACGCACACATTTAGAGATTTGATTTATATACAAACACACACACACACACCACACACACACACACACACACACACAAACACACACACACACACCACACACCTGGAGAAGGCTGGCACAGGTTTACTAGATATGCCCCCTTCTGCCCAGACTATAAAGTAGTTATCACTGCCACCAACCCCTACTAATCAGCTTCTTAAGGCCCTTAACAAAGGGTGGTCAATCCTACGGTGTAATGTTACTTTTATCCAAATGGTAAGTGTGACCAAGAGCAAGGCTATTGGAGTGGACTGTACAATGTCACCAAATACATATGCAAGTACTTTCAGAGCAGAAGAGGGAATGTAGAACAGAATATTAGTAAAGTAGAAGTTAAAAATAGAACCTGAAATTATGGAATACCTGTGAAGTAATGGATTTAATGTAGAAAGTTTAACACAGGTTATATCACAGTATGATGGAACAATGAATCCCCCAAGTAAGGAGAAATGGGAGGAGCAGGAAATATCTGAAGAAAAATATGGACATGGGAAAGAGAAATATATTTAATATGGTGCAATATTTATGCAAAGGAGAATGCAAAACTAATCAATGCTAAAAGAGCTGCACCAAAGATATTTGAAGAGAAAGACATGTAATGTCATCCAAATATGAAACATTTTACACTACAAAAGATAAGAAAACAAACAGGAAAAGTAGAAAAGAGTATTAATAATGGAGAAGTTAAAGAAATAGAAACTGAGGTTATGGATTATCTGTGAAGTGAAGGATTTAGTGTAGAAAATCTAATTTTGATAATGTCACAGCAGGATAAAGCAATGGATCCACAAAATTAAGGAGAAACCAGTGGAGTAAGAAACATCTGATCAGTTGCCATATGAATATACTTTTGAGCTTTCCACAGGAAACCAGTACAAAAGTTCAGTTGGAGTTGCACAGAAAGAGAAGGAAGAGGAAACTGTGGCAACTCTGACACAGTCAGTGTTGTGGAGTATAAGGCCAGTGAGTTCCCATATGAAAGAGCAACAGATGACACAGGATGAAACTGAAGAGAATGTGGCACAGGAAGATGCTCTGGAACTTTCTGTAGAATGCCTGTAGGAAATGTAGAACAAAGAATGTAACCTCAGTTTAGAAGAAAATAATCGAAGAGAAGAGTAGCCTGATTTAATAGAGATGGACAAACATATTAAGATCAATGAAAGAAACAGACTACAGAAAGTCAATAAAACACATTAAGTTAGAAGTTTGATAAGCAAATTAACATAGTAATTAGGACTATTATAGAAATTCATGCAATATAACAGAAGTAAATAGGATATATTATTCTGCAGCCAAATTAATAACAGATAAAAGTCTTACCACAGAAACACAGGGCAGTAAGGGAGAGAAAGAGGAGAAATCAAATGCCATCATGGAAGTATCGAATAGAGAAAACTATAAAGCAATTAAGACAAGAGGTGTCACTGTTAGAAAGGTATAGTAGAGGGAAAAATCAACAAAAATACTCAGAATGATAGACATGATAAAAGCAATGCACAGTATCAGAACAGATCAGGATCTATTGTGCAGTACAGCAAATAATAAACTAAAAATGTCACAAGAGGCAGAGCAACTTAGAAGATATGCAGATACATATAAAAGAAAAGTACAAAATAAGCAATTTCTTGCTGACCAAAACATTTTTATAGCGAATTGGGAAACAAGGCAAAAGGAATTGAAACACCAGCAAAAAAGAAGAAATAGAAACATTTTGGAAAAAATATCTATGAAGATCCTGTGGAACATAAGAAAGTTGGTAAATGGATAGAAGAAGTAGAGGAAAGAAAGAATAAGAAGTTCAGATGTACAGGATATGAACTGGGATGAAGCAACCTTTAAAGCAGGAAAGCTGCAGCACCAAGAAAATATCAGTTTTGGACAGGAATGTGATATAAAAGAACTTGAACAAGAGTGAGTATTTAAATATTTGTAAACTGATGAAGGATCAACAATAAAATATGAACAAATGTGAATTAAATGTAGTAAGGAATGTTTTAGAAGACTTAAATTAATACTAAAAACAGTGTTTACATCTAGTAACAAGTCCAAGCTATAAATCAGTTTGCTCTTCCTGTCCATACATAGAGTTTTGGAGTGACTGATTGGCACCAAAAGGTGTTGGATAGGTTGGACAGGAAAACAAAAGGGATGATTCATGCTGATCAAATGTTTTATAAAAATCAGTGAATACCAGGCCTATATATTCCCTGTTCTGAAGGAGGCATGGGACTCTTCAAAAATGATTACATGTATAGATCAGCAATTGTAAGACTGCATACATATTTGCTGACCTCACAAGACTCAAACATAGTGAAAGCTTTAAAACATGAGGAGAATAAGTCTAAGGTGACTTCCCTGCTTAGTTTAGCAGCAGTAGCAGCATATCAGCATCAAGTAGGAATGGAAATCAAACCAGAAGTAGATAAAACTCAGGCAGCAATTGAATGTGCCAAAAAACAAATGGAAGAATATAAGGTGAAGGATCAGATGAGAAGGCAAGAAGTGTGGAAAATGCACAAACATAGTTGCAAGTATAGAAGACTCTTGAAACAACCTCATGTTGCTCAGGACTGAACACAAGAATAGTTAAGGAGAGGTGAATTTAAACCAAAAAATGAAAAGTTAATATTTGCGGCTCAAGATAGTGGACTAAGTACACATTGGTTTACAAAGTCCATTGAACATGTGGGGAGAAATAGACAAATTTGGGTTTTGTAAAACAGAATTGAAAACAGTCACACATCTTGTTGCTGGTTGTGATATACTAATGGCAGAAGGACTGTATACTGAAAGGCATAATAATGTGGTAAGATTGTTGCATTGGGGATTCTGCAAACATTATAATACTGAAGTAGCTGAAAAAACACTGGAAACATGTGCCACAAAGCATTATAGAAAATTATGAAGTTTATATCACATGAGATCATCCATTGACAACAGTGCAGAAAATAGATGCAAAAAAACAGATGTTTAGTCCATGAAAAGAAGAGAAAAGTAGCATTGATTATCGAAATTACTACACCCAGTGACTACAGTATCTTGTGTACAGAGAGACACAAAGTCATAAAATACCAGGATTTGCAGACAGAAATGAGGGAAATGTGGAAGAAAGATACCCAGACAGCTCCAATAATAGCAGAAACATCAGGGTCCTATAAAAATTAATTTACAAGCGTACTTAGATCTGTTACTGATACATGTAACACTATATGAACTGCAAAAGGAGTCATTACTGGGCACATTGTGTGTGTTGTGAAGAGCATTCCTGGCTAACATCAAAGACTGAAACAATACTAATTTCATGAACTTTAATCATACTTTGACTTAGGAATGGGGTCCAGTTCTATTATTGTGTTTCAAAGACAAAAGACTTGGAGAAATTAAAAATGAAATACCTAAATTTAACAATGCTGAACTTCTAATAACACTCCTAAAAATCAGCAATAGGAAAACTATTTCTTTAAAAGCAATTTATATACTACCAGGGAATAATATTGATATTGCTGAAAGCATCCTGTATTGGATATCCCAACAAATTAACCATGAAACTATAAAACTTGGAGACTTAAATATAGGCTGTCAACTGCTTAATTCCATTACCCCTACTGAATCCATAAACTTATACAACTTCAGACAATTAATAACCACATCTACTAGAATCAATTAAACTTTAGGGAGACACTTAACATTAGACTGAAGTAGATTGCCTCTTAGACAGCATAAGTGGCCAAATACCAACGTATGCTATTAGAGCTCACCATAACCCAGGTAAACATATTATCATAGGATCATAGGATCATAGGAGGTTACTAGGCTATTTGCCCTGAGGCTCTTACAACCTAACCAAAAATTTAATCCATGTTCCGATAAGTCAGAAACTGATGCCCCTGTCCACCAGAGGCACAGGTGGAATCCCAGGGTGTATTTTCTCTTCCCCATCCAGTTATCCAGGCTACGCTTAAAAGGGATAATGAGGTACTCTGCTTGACATAGAGAGGGAATCTATTCCACAGAAGGGGAAGTCTCTGGGGCACAAATCTGTCCTGCCAACAAGTCCTATTGATGTGACAAACCGGGTTGCGATAGCTCGTGCAGGTTACTTGAGTGGAGTTTGACTTGTGGATATGCAGCAGTCCCATCAAGGTGGGGTCTGAGATTACTTTGTATGCCAGACAGAAGTCACCTTTGATGAGTCTGTATGAGGCTGAGTAGAGGTACAGGGCTTTTAGCCTATCTGTGAAGGGTAGATGTCTGAGGCCCTGGATTGTCCTGGTGAGGAACATCTGTGGTGTCTCCAGTTGCTGCATGTGCTTTGTGAGGTACATTCCGAAAGGGGCATTGTAACTCAATAATGGGTCTTATAAGGGAAGAATACAGGGATGTTATGATCTCCTTCTCCCTGCATGAGATACCCTCCTTAATGCAAAGGGCCATGTAGAAGGCCTTCTGTACAATGGAGGCAATGTGGTTGTCAAGAGTCATGTTGCTATCAACCTCGATGCCCACATGCCTCACGACTGATTGCATACTTAGGACCTTGTTATTAATGTGATAACATGTGGGGATGTCACTCTCCCCAAACGGGATGATGATGCATTTTTTGGCATTCAGTTTGAGGCCATGTTTCCGGTGCTAGTCATTTGTTTGGGCGAGACCCTCTTGGAAGATGTCCATATCACTAGGGGAATTGATGACAGCACCCAACTTGTTGTCATCTGTAAACTTGGTCAGCAAAAGCCCACTGATTTTGGCATGCACCTCAGAAAAATATGTCCTAAACAGCAGAGGCCCCAAGACTGATCCCTGGGATATGCTGCTCATTACAGCTCTACTACTTGAGGTGGTTTCCCCTATTTTGACTAGGTGGGTTCTATCATTGAGCCAGTCTACTACCCATATGGTAACATATGGATTGATGCCTAGTTGAGAGAGTTTATCTATTATACCTGAGTGGGGAATAGTATTGAAGGCTTTGGGCAGGTCAAGGTAGGTGGTGTGCACCATCTTCCCTCATCTATGGCTTTGGTGACTGTCTCAAAGAAGTCAATCAAATTTAACAAGCATGACCTCCCCTTGATGAAACCAAACTGTGTGGGATCAAGGGTATGGAGTTTGCCAATTTCCTTGTTAATGAGCCACATGATAATCCATTCTATGGGCTTGCAGATTAGGCTAGTTAGGCTAATGGGTCTAAAATTTCCTGGATCGGTGGACGCTCCACCTTTGTGCAAAGGGATGACAGAGGCTGTCCTCCACTCGGCTGAGATGAAACCAGTAGTCAGGATTTTGTTGAATAGGGTGCCTAATGGTGCTGTAATGTCTTGCCTGAGTTCAATACAGATGCAGCCTAGGATATTATTAGGTCCTACGGAGGCTGTATTTTTTGCCTTTGAAAGGACAGTGATGACATGCTTCCTAGAGATAAGTGGTGGGGGGCAGATGCTGAGGATGCCCTGATTTATTGATGGGGAGACAGAGGGGTAAGGTTTTCACTGAACTTGTCTGTCAGCAGGTTGGCTATATCTATGGCATTTGTGTATGGGGTGTCCTTAACCACCAGTTCTGAGCAGATCTGACTGCTTTCTTTGAGACTGCAGACATATGTGAAGAAGGCCTTATGATTGCCTTTAGTAGATATGGCCAGTTTGGACTGGAAGTTTCCTTTGGAGGATTCCACTAGTGCTCTTATTTGCTTGTTCTGGCTAAGGAGAGATTGCTTCCAGTTAAACACCTGCTCCTTCTTGGTCCTGGACAGCAATTTTATTCCTATTATTATACAGTTTATTTATTGCAGATGTCCACCAGATAGGTTTACTCTTCCTTGAGGAGCATGACTTTGTCCTGTTGGGTATTCCTGATGCCATGCAGCTAGATAAATGCTCATATAGCACTTTAGCGTAGGTTTGGACATTTGTCCCAGTTCCTACAGAGGGGGAGGGGGCTGTGAAGCTGTTTATACCTTCCCTCAGGAGGTTGTAATCAGCTTTGGACAATTTTTTGTTTGACCCTACCCGGGGGGGGGGGGTTTGGTGCAGATAGTGCCTTTGAAAGTGACCACTTTGTGGTTGGATCTTACCAGGGAGGATGATACTGTATGGATGTTGCAGTGGTTACTCATGCTGGTTAATACCAAATCCAAGATATTATCACCTCTTGTGGAGGTGGCTCAAGACATTTGCATTGACAAAATCAAGGAATCTCTGGGCATTTGTCTTTTTGCATGAGTAGTTCTTCCAATCTATGGTTGGATAGTTAAAGTTGCCAAGGATCAAGGTAAAGGGTTGAATCGTGATAGATTCAAAGAGGTCAAAATAGGTGGAGGGGAAATTTGAGTCAAAGTTGGAGGCCTGTAGCTAGCTATGATTTAAATTGGGGTCTTGTCAATGGTTAACTACTCCTGGTGTGTCTCTTGTGCATCATACTGTTTGACCAGCCTGTAGGTATGCTTGTCTTTAATATATATTGAAACTCCACCACCTTTTCCTTTGCTGCCCATGGCTTGAGGTCTGAATGAATGATAGGATGAGTAACCTGGTATGGATGGAATGGTCTCTGCAGCTTTGAACCAGGTTTCTGTGACTGCATAAATGTCAGTATCTTCCAGGGTTAAGAATGCTTACAATGAGTGCAGTTTTATGTTTAGACTCCTAGCATTTAGCAGCATTACCTTTAATTTACATTTTGATGAAATTTGCATGTTGGTAGTTTTGACCTCATGGCATTGCCTAGAAAAGGCAAGAGCCTTTGCCAGAAGCCTGAAGCACAAGGGAGACAGATGCAGGCCATTTCTGACAAAGTATCATGGTCTGTCAATCATGTCTACCAGGCTGTCAGGTACTAGATACCCCTGGAATGACAGCAGAAACTAAGCCAATTGTTAAAGTCAATAATTTTCTGTTTTTATTGAGGCATCATTCTGGGTGACAGTAGAATGTTGCTTAAGGCTAGGAACATACCTACCTGGGACATATATTCAGTGAGCTTGATCTGTCTTCATATAGTCCAAGGAGGTATGTCTGAAGTCATTTATGCCAACATGGACTATGACAGAGTCAAAACAGTACCTGTTGTTGAGAGACTTGAGTGTATCTGTGATATAGTGGATTCTGGCACCTGATAAACAACTAACTGTGACTTTCTCCTTATCCAACCTGCTGAGGGGCACATCTGTGTGTCTTGCAAAGGAGTCTCCTATGACTAATATATCGGATTTATGGTTAGGCCTTAGTGGCTGTGAGACACAGGTGTGTGGACAGTGTATGGTTTGTGGTGTGTGGTGTGTTGGGCTGTGGAGTTCACATTTGTTCTGCCTTGGAGGTTTATTTTCTTTGGGTATGTTTTTGTTGAGGACCTCTGCATATGTGGGTGTGAGTTGTGTAGGTGTGTGTGGTGTTTGAGGTGTGGAGTTTATGTTGACAACCTTCTCATTGCCAGATATACTGGCTTGTCAGGGAGAAAACATAGACTCTGGGTTCTTAATGTAATTGCATCTCTCGCAACTTGTGTTCCTAGGTGATAGTATTAGATGGCTGTCATAAAAAGATAAAAAAAATAAATAAAAATAAATAAAAATAAATAAATAAATAAATAAGATAAAAGATAAAAAGAAATCATAATAAAAAGGGATAACGCCTGGAAAATCAGTATCAAAATATAAATCAAAATGCCTTCCAGCAATTTAAACTTATTAGAAACCTTGCAAAACTCCATGTCAAATAGGATAGGCAAACATACTATACCACAACAGACATAAAAACAATCCCAAAATTTTTATTTTTGGTCATCACTAAATAAACTACTCCACCCTGGCAAGACCACCGCTCCCTCTCTAAAAACAGGCAATATGACAGAATATATCCCCACACAGTTCAATTCCTACTTTATACAATCAGTATTATCTATCTATAATATATATGCTAGACACTAATGCATCTGCCCCTCTCTCTCTCTCTCTATCCCTATCCAATCAAAACCACTCACAGCTCTTCAATTTTAGTCCAATAGCTACCTCACTCATAAGGAAGTTGCTCCTTAAACTAATAACTACTCCCATACCTGTAGACCACCTACCATCAGACTACTTAAAAATGGTCACAGGAGTCATAGCCTTCCCTGTATCCATACTAAAGGTACATTCCGGAAAGATACGTCCCATCACTTTGGAAAAAATCTTAGATCATACCACTGCACAAAGGCAGTGCATTTGCATTAATAACTACAGACCAATAGTGATTCTCTCCCCCTTCTCCAAAATATTAGAGAAATGCATCCATATACAGCTGGTCCCAGAAGCACAACATGGTTTTAGGCCCCAGCACAGCACTACTACTGCTCTACTACAGTTTACCAATATAATAAATCAACATACAAACAATGGTCTGTTTGTGTCCACCATGTTCTTAGACTTTTCAAAGGTATTTGATACTGTCTTGCACCTGCAACTGCTCATTTGAGTCTTTTCAGAAGGACTTTCAAAATACTCCTTGTTTCTTAGTTACTTATCTGGAAGGCAACAAGCCATTCAGTGGCAACAGACCTACTCATCCTTTCAACCAGTTACTACAGGTGTCCCTCAGGGGTCTATCCTGTGGCCTCTCCTATTTAATATACTTATTAATGACCTCCACACCTCCACTCACCATGCTAGTTTAGTTCAGTATGCAGATGATTCAACATTAATATATGTGGCCTCAACAATAAATAAGCTCCAAGACATTACCCAAAAATCTTTCTCCTTTGTAGAAAGCTGACTCAAAGAATCAAACGTCCTACTCAACCCCACATAAACAAATTAATGTATTTTTTTACCTCAAAAAGTTGCCAAAATCAAAAGCAATCTTTTACCATAAAGTCCGCAAATAATACTGTCATTGAAACTGTAACTCACAGTAAATGTCTAAACATTGTAATAGATGACAATCTCAAGTATGACTGGCATATACTGCACACCATTAAAATTACACACCAGAAACATGACACCCTTTATAGGATCAATGGATTATTCACAGATAATGAAAGAAAAACTCAAGCCACCACCTTATTGCCAACTCTCTTATACGCTGTTCCTATCCTAACAAAGTTAAACAATATTCAAAGAAAGAAACTTGCTTCCTGCTACAATAAAGTAGCTACATTTGCCACCAATCTCCCTCATAGGACCCACCATTGTGATAGATTAAAGCAATTTAACTGGTTTGAAATACTAAACTACCTTTTTCAAACCAGGTAACTTGCTTTAATCTATCACAATGGTGGGTCCAATGAGGGAGACTGGTGGCAAATTTAGCTATTTTATTGTAGCAGGAAGCAAGTTTCTTTCTTTGAAAATTGTTTAACTTTGTTAGGATAGGAACGGTGTATAAGAGAGTTGGCAACAAGGTGGTGGCTTGAGTTTTTCTTTCATTATCTGTGAATAATCCATTGATCCTATAAAGGGTGTCATGTTTCTGGTGTGTAATTTTAATGGTGTGTAGTATATGCCAGTCATACTTGAGATTGTCATCTATTACAATGTTTAGACACAAGCTCATTCACCATCCAGAACAAAATGCCCTGCACTACAAAATTTATTACTGCCCTACTGTCCAGCAAGGGACCTCAGTTCTAGTAACAAATTCTTGTTACTTACATATAAATCAAATAATGTTGCAGGAGACTTGCTCTACTCCCAATACATTGCTAAACCAAGGAATAATATCCCCACACAAATAAAACTCTCTGACATAATCATTAGTTTTAAACCACTACTTAAACAACATCTTAACCAATCCTGGTCCTGCACATGCTCATCACAAGATTAAGACCACCATATGTTACTTTCCAGATAGTCTCCTTAAACAGAATACTCTCATCCTCTCACTGAAATGACAAAACAATTGTTATGCATAAATGCTACCTGTACAATCCATTAAGTTGCATGTGAGCTTCATCTTTAATAACTTTCACCTCTGTAAAATTTTAGAATGTATAAATGTAATTACTGTTTGTGTATAAATGTAAATAGAAATGTAATTCTGTGTTTAACTGGAACTTAGTAGAGTAGTCAAATTGAGCTTTTCTCTCTGGGCCTCCTCTGAAAATAGGTATTACCCAGTTGGACTTTCATGGTAAACAAATACAAATAAATAAATAAAAACATTCAGGAGCAGATTATACTAAATTCTTATAAGTTTATCAAACATGAAAAATGAAACATATGTAACAGTACTTTCATCTGGTTAATTCATTTTAATCTTTAGACTCTGAATATATGCAATCAATTCTTAATACAGTTAAGAAATACATTTTTAAAACTCCCTTAATATCAAAATGGAAATTTTTGTGCTTTCCCATTGTACCCACCTCTAGAATTAAGGAAACTCAAAATGATGTTAAAAAAATGCCTTTACTAAAAAGATATGATTAGCATTATTGTCCGATTGCTTTGAAAAAGGAAAAGCTAAGTTATCAGAATATTTATTAAAGGTTTATAAGTTGGAAGAATCTGTTAACCAGTTAGTATTATCAATCAGTAATAAATTAAATGAATTTGTAGATAATATGAGTGAAGAGGAACAGAACACTCTCCCTCCATTATATGAATGCTATCATTGAAAGTAATGTGACCAATAAAGGAAGTCCAAGTTATATAAGTTGATTATAAGTAATAATAATAATAATTTGATGAAAATTTCTGGAATTATTTTAGATAGTAATGGACTGAGTGACTCAATAGATGTAAGAGTAAAACTTTGTTACTTAAATCAGTTAGTCAAAGTTCTTCAGTTTCATATTGGAAAGTTTTTTTGGGGAAAGATATACATAGAATGTTTTTAACTCCGTACATAATCTCTAAGTTTGGTAAAATTACTTCTTCACTCTGTTGAAGATGTATTAAAGATGAAAAGGCTGATTGGATACACATGTTTATGGATTGTGAAAAATTAAATATATATTAGGAAGAGACAAGTATGTTTTAAGGGGTTATTGTCTGATAATTGTTCTTTAGCTAGATCAAAAATACTGATGAATGTTCCACTTCCTTTATCTGTAAACGCTAAACAACAAAAATTGTTCTGGAGTCCCCTAGCAGTAGCTAGAAAATTTATTACAAAAAATTGGAAATTGAATTAAGTTCCTACATTCAAAAAGTTTTAAATTTAACAGCAATACTATGTAAAACTAAAAAGGAAGTGATCAGAATAAGATGTATAAATCATACTAAGACATTTAGTGGTTCAGCTAGCCTTGTTACTATTGAAATGTCAAGACTTTTAATGTGTTAATTATTTATGGCTCAAAAGACAAACCCTCCGCCGTAAATAGCACAAGTAACAAAAAACTGAGGGTAATGCTACTCAATGCCAGAAGTCTAAACCTCAAAATGCACGCACTCGAGGCACTCCTCAGTATGGAGAAAATTGATATATGTGCAGTAACAGAAACCTGGTTTAAGGCTCCATAGAGCACCCCGGCACTACCAAGCTACAACTCATACCATACACTTTGGCCACAGAACCCAAAATGAAATACAAAAGGTGGGGGCATATCCATATTCATCAAGGATACCCACACCTCCAGGTTAGTGGCACAGCATGATGCTTCAGAGATCATCCACGTGCAACTAACAATGGGCAAAACTGCAATTCAAACTGCAGCTTGCTACAGATCACCCACCATGTCCCAGGACCCCCATTTCGCATTTCCGGAAACACTGGGAAACATAACAGTCCTACCAAACACCCTAATATCAGGTGATTTCAATTAAAAAGTCATTAACCAGGAGAACTACTCAAGTACTAACTCCCTTGCCCAACATTTCCTAGAATTTATAAACTCAAATGCTCTGGTTCAACTGGTCAACATTCCCACCAGAGGTGACAACATATTGGACCTGGTCATCACCAACATGGGCGACCGGTGTTCCACACCAGAGGTCAACCCCTCACTGGTTAGATCTGACCATAATCAAATCACTTTGGATATCCACATTCCACCCCCACCCCCCGACAAGGAAACCACCGTGAAAAACTTTTCAAAAGTAAACCTCACGTTACTTAAGACTGAGGTGGAAAGCTTCAAAGCTCCCATGCTTAAGGATAATGCTGTCCAAGCTGCAAAATCCTTTACTAATGCATTCTATGGGCACCTACAAGAAAGCCTGGATCGTGCCGTCCCAAGCAAAACCAAGACTCACTCCTCTAAGAAAAGGAAACCAGTCTGGTGGACTCCTGCCATAAACAAGCCATACAATAGAAGGAGGAAACTAGCACAGAAAAGAGTAAAATCCCAAGAAGGGAAGACAACCCTGATCAGTATCAGCAAGAAACAACGATCCCTCATAAAATCATTCAAGGCGAGCTTCAAAAGAAAAATTGCCAAGGACTGCAAAGATAACCACAAGGCATTCTTTAGCTATGTCAAGAATCTAAGTGGCAATGCTCAGATCTGCTCAGAGTTAGTGCAGAATGGCACAAAATATACTGAACCAACCGATATCGCCAACATCCTGGCAGACAGGTTCAGCACAAACTTCACCCCCCTCTCACCCCCAAAAGGGCCCATAACCATACCAGAAGAATGTAGAGTATCTGAAATCACAGACACTTAGGTTAAAACAGCCCTCTCCAAAGCCAAAACCACAGCATCAATGGGACTGGACGGTGTCCCAGGCTGTGTCTTACATGAGCTCAAAGATGAACTAACCTCTCACCTAAACACACTGTTTAAACTCAGCCTCTCCACAGGCTACATACCCATAGAGTAGTGCACAGCAATGGTTATTTCACTCCACAAAGGTGGAGCCACAACAGACCCCAGGAACTATCACCCTATAAGCCTGACTAGCTTGGTCTGCAAGGCTATGGAGTGCATCATCATGGAACTCATTAACAGAGACATTGGGAACCTCCAAACACTAGACCCTACCCTGTTCAGCTTTGTTAAGGGCAGATCATGCCTCCTAAATCTGATGGACTTCTTTGAGACAGTTACCAAGGCTATGGATGAGGGAATGGTGGCACACCCAGCCTACCTAGACCTTGCAAAGGCCTTCGACACTATTCCCCATTCTGGTATTATAGATAAGCTTACCAGCCTGAACATAAACTCCTACATCACAAGATAGGTTGCCAACTGGCTCACGGACAGAACCCACATGGTGAGAGTTGTGGGAGCTAGGTCGAACTCTAAACCGGTTACAAGTGGTGTTCCCCAGGGCTCAGTCCTATGACCTCTCCTGTTCAGCATATACTTCTCAGAGGTACAGGCAAGCACAGGAGGACTATGGCTGACCAAGTTCACAGACGACTACAAACTAGGGGCTATAATTGACTCTCAGGCTGACACAGACATCCTCCAAAAGGGTCTCACTTAGACGGATACCTGGTGTCACAATCTTGGCCTCAAGCTTAATCCAAAAAGTGCATAGTCATCCCCTGTGGAAAAAACAAAGTACCCACAAACTACCCCATAGGTGGTATTCCCCTAAATACAAAAGATGTAATAAGGGATCTGGCGACCCAAGTAGATAGTAATCTCACCTTTGATAATCACATTGCCAAAGTGGTTAGAAAATCCTTCTACGTGGTCCACCTAATCACAAAAGAGTCCGCATCCTGATTAAAAGAGGTCATTGTGCCCCTCTACTCATCACTCATCAGACCCATCATAGAGTACAATGCCCCATTTGGGATGTACCTTACAAGACACCTGCAACAGCTGGAAAGACCACAGAAGTACCTCACCAAGAGGATCACTGGCCTCAAACAGATGCCCTATGCAGCTCGACTGAAGAAACTCCAGCTGTACTTGGTTGCATACTGCCTACTCAGAGGTGATCTCTGCCTGACATACAAGGCCATGTCCAACCCAGGATTGATGGACATGCTCCACCTAAAGAAAACCTTATCCCCTCGAGCCACACACTCTAGGGAGCTAAATCTCACCACATCAATAAATAGGACGTGCTGGAGGGATAGATTCCTATCCCAGAGACTTCCCATGCTTTGGAACAAGATTCCAATCTATAATAGGCAGAGCTCCTCGCTAACACTCTTCAAAAGAAACCTTGACGAGTGGATGGGAAACAGAAAGTTTACCCCGGGGATCACTTCAGTGGCTTTGCTGGATAGAGACACAGGGAACTAATCTAAGGGGGCAGCGAAAGCCAACACATTCTGGCTAGGCTTATAAATGCCTTCGGGCAGATAGCCTAGTACTTAACTATGAACCTATGAACCTATTAAGATTAGATTGATGATTCAATACATTCCTAACATTTTATAACAGTATGTAATGTTCAACCTCTTCCTTTATGTGTATATATTGTAATACATTAAATTAATAATAATTTAAAAAAAAAACAGAAAAAGGTAAACATATAATCAGGGAAAAGCATTGTTTGTGGCATTCAAAAGGATTGTGTCACATCAGAACTGGAGATTTAGAGAGTCTACATCATCCACTTAAATGTCTGGGGTATGACGTGGTAGTTAATTCCGTGCATTTTCACTTTGTAATGTGCTCTTTGGTCAGAGAGATCATTTTGCACATCAGTTTATTCATTATTTCATTCGTTCATTCTTTCATTCGTTCATTCATTCATTCATTCATTCATTCATTTTCTGGTTAACTCTTTTGATTAGTTTCAGGGCAGTGTAGGAGACTGAGCCCATTCCAGTTGTGAAGCAAAGGAACATGCCAGGTTCTGAGAATACCAGGCCAAATGCAACTTATATTATTTCTCTTTGTTTTTCTTTTTTCTTTTTTTCTTCTCTTCCTCTCATGTTTATTTGCAGTGAGTGTTCTCATGGAAAAAGAAAACACTTTGTCCAAATGTCAAAGAAAAAGGAAGTGTGATGATCCCCTAGACATCATAGCACCTTCTGTTAATCTTAAAAATCAGGATAAAAGAGCAGGTAAATGTAATTGCTGTAAGAAATTTTAGCCACAACTGTAAATGGATTCAAGGAAAGTAAAACAGATGTAGATGTTTTTAGCAAACTATGGTAATTGGGTATTATAGGTCAAAAAACGGATTATGTTACATTTTCCTAGTGACAAAATAATGTCATAGACACTGGAATGTGGGGGAGACATATACTTAATAATGTATGCTATAGCAGTTAAAGCATATGTTGAGGATCTTGTCTTTGGAGTCATCTGCAAGTGATAGCTATTTTTAGGGACAGCCTTTTTGCAGCAGGCTAGCCATGGAACTCAAATATCCAGAGTTTATTTTTTCTGTATACATGCTATATATGGTTGTTACCGTCTCCTTAAATTCTCCTTGTTTGTCAACTTATGTTTATTTTATTCAGAATGTGCACCACTTTCTCTATTATGTAAATAAAGTTAATTTATTTACATTTAGGGTCTTGTGTTGGAATGTATTTATTATAAGTGTATTCATATAGTGTTGTTTCTTTGAGAAGAGGATAACCATTATTTACACTGTTGGGTATCACCCTGTAAGGCACATGCCCACTAAACTGATTTGGCTGACTGCTAGAGACATATTATTTGGCTTTATGTAAGAGCAGACAGGTAACTGAAAGTCTTTTGACTTTCTTAAGAGTGTTAGCAGTACTACCAGGCCACAAAAAAAGCTGTGAAGAATTTTACCAGACTTCTCGTGTGTGTGTGTGTGTGTGTGTGTGTGTGTGTGTGTGTGTGTGTGTGTGTGTGTGTGTGTGTGTGTGTGTGTGTGTGTGTGTGTGTGTGTGTGTGTGTGTGTGTGTGTGTGTGTGTGTGTGTGTGTGTGTGTGTGTGTGTGTGTGTGTGTGTGTGTGTGTGTGTGTGTGTGTGTGTGTGTGTGTGTGTGTGTGTGCGTATGCAAATAATACCTTTGTTTTAAAGACAGTTACCAGGGATAAATTGGTGCTAGAGCATGTATGGTGGGGGAAAATCCCATTCAAGAAGCCCAGGTCAGAAAAACATTTTTTCCTTGATATGAGGAGGGTGTGATTTAGATTGTTCTAAAGGGGTATTAAAGGATGCCTAATCAGCATACCAAGTTGGTCTTGGACAGTAGGTGACCCAATTAACTTCCTTGCTTGTTGATAAAGCAATGCAAACAGTTTCTAAACTCATTAGTGTTGATGGCATAAATTATCCTAAAGGAAAAGAATGTTGCTTGCTTATCAGCTAACTCTAGAACTGTATATAAAAAAGTAAACA
Organism: Protopterus annectens; assembly: GCF_019279795.1. Classification (NCBI taxonomy): domain Eukaryota; kingdom Metazoa; phylum Chordata; order Ceratodontiformes; family Protopteridae; genus Protopterus; species Protopterus annectens. The sequence goes on along the minus strand of NC_056727.1, from coordinate 376,586,107 downwards.
AAACAAATATAAAAGCTACAAAAAAAGGCAAACGCGTCAAACATGCCTTGGAAAACCTTTCTTCGTATAATATACTAAACCTCCTCTGAAACAGGCACATGGGATATATATGTATAGCTATGTAACCTTTTTACTGGTTTTGTTACTTTTTATAGGAAATTTTGCAGCCAGCCTAATGTTGTAGACATAAGACTTTTTAAAAAGCTGAATGTTTTCAGAAAATGGTCAACCTATCCATGTATGCTGCACTGGCAAGCCTAAAAAAAGATGAAACAATTCATGTCTACAGCTAGTGGAGTTTGATTTTATAGACATGAATGCAGCATCAGTAAACTCCTGTCAATGTGGCTAAAAATTCTATGCAGAAGTCAACGGGCCAGACTAATCCAGCTGACACCCACCCCCCCCCTCTCACCTCACAGGCACTGAATTTAGACTCCACTTCACTAACCCCTCTTCTTCATTTAGCTGATCTCTTCACTCCTATATTCCCACTTTTTTTTCAAAACGATCAATACTAGAAGCCTAGTATCACTACTCGGAAAACTAAAACTTGTCTCACCTGCCGGTCCTGATAATCTTCTCTCATGGTACTTATTCATGTCTAAGAACTTCATTGTTCCTCCCCTTTTTTCACATTTATAATCTCTGCCTTACTCAAAACATTATGCATGATATCTAGAAAGTAGCCATTGTTAATCCCTCTCCGAAATAAACTAACTAATCACATGCCTCTCACGTCTGTCTTATCTCTGTTCTTGCCATACTTGGTAAAATCATATGTTCATTTTGTCCACAGACGTTTACAAACATTAGTCTGTATGTCATTTTTTAATGAAATTACAACAGTATTTAAAACCATCCCTCACTGTTTCCTTCATTCAATTAGATACATTTGTTGTCTATGTGACAACACTTGCTAAGTGCTTTACTGTCTTTTGAGGCAGGTAAAACACTTTGAATTTTTGTCTTCTTTTATTATTGATAGATAAAACTCCATGCACTACAAAGAGTTATGATCGGGTCTCACCAATCATAACCAGGTAGTATGTGTTCTTGGCATGGCTGCCAAGATTCACCTTGAGAAAGAAACTCTCAAGGTGAATTTCTTGGCATCCATATCTCGTGCACATAATAACATGGTTATGATCGGAGACTCGATTATAACCCTCTATGCTGTCTTGCTTGCCTACTATCATTTATATTTGTCCATGCTAAGACCGAAATAGTTCCCTTTGGATCAATGAAGACTTTAAAAAGTAAAAGCTCAGTGGGCATTCTGAGGCCATGTAGATGGAAAAATATTAAGTTTTTAAGAGAGCATTTGCTTATGTCTCATATCTTTTTTCTTCTTATTTAAATAGTCAGTGAAAGGGGACATTAGAAAAGATGAAAATCCATTGTTTATCAGAATTGCTCTGAGGTCAAGAATCTCTAAGAAATGTGAAAATTAAAACAGGTTTACACCTCCAAAGTAATTTCAGAACCCCCCCCAGAAACAGAGTTTAGACCAGAGACATACTAACTACTGGTAAAAGTTTCCTTTTTAGTAGGAAGAGCAGGAGACAGGTACACCTGTATGGTTGTTACTGGTGGAAGACACTGAGCTCTCTACTTCAAGATGGCCTCAGAAGGAGACAGATCCAGATTTGGCAGACCTTCATTTAAACTAACTTAATTGTAAATGGGTACAATGAGAGGAGAAGCCCTAAACATAACCAGGGTCAACATATCCCATGTAGTAGGAAATGAGCCGACCACAGATATTCTATTCTTAAGAATGGTAAAGGATTCTTGAAAACATTTATCCTCCTTCTACCTCTCCTTAGCAATTTGCACTAGCCCTAGGATGTCTACTATGTAAGAGTCGGAGTGGGCTAAAGTCATTAGAAGCAGGACAGAACCTACTGAATGACAAACACTGGCCTTTGCAATGCTTGGGCTAATTGAAGAACTGAACAGTGAAATACATAGCTCTATGGTTTTACTCCAAAAATAGAATGGAGCTGTTCAGTGGTTTTTGTCAGCAGCATCTCCAGTTTTGACAGCTAAACCATTCTTAGGGCAGTCTACTTAATCGATCAATTATTTTATTTATTTTTTATTTTACATTTGTTGACCGGGCTAGTCCAACTAGATATATGTCCATTTTCAGTGGAGGCCCGGGGAGAAAAGCTCCAACATAGATAAAAAAACATAAACACAATAAAAACAATATATTTGTAATCCTGGAACACATTTGTAAACAACTTGTAGAGTATCCTTACAAGACTAAGGAGCATTAAAATTATAGATTTAGAGATCAGGAGCTTAACATCAATTAAAAAGTGAAGAACAGTATAAATTAACTGGAAGTACGTATATAGAGTGACGAGCAAGCAGTTTAAGATGCAATTCTTTAGTGGTGTAGTTAAGAGCAGGATTAAGTTGATATAAGAGCAAGATAACTCTGATACAGCAGGATTATGATGATACAGATGTTGAAGACTCATACATACTGTTGACAGCTAAGAGAGCAGGTAAAACTCTGAGTTGGGATATATAGAAAGACTCAGAAAGTACAGAGTAAGATAGACAACTGCACATAAGCTTTAAGGTTAATGAGAGGTACTGGCAGTGCAGTAGTACAATGAATAGTGAAAGGCGAGAGTAGTAGGCAGCAGCTTTTTAGTCTGGGTTGGTACAAGGGCAAGGCCAGTGAGTCTTGAGGTATGTTTTAAGCAGCTTTTTAAAAAGTGGTGTAGAGAAGAGGGAGGTTAGTTCACTAGGGAGCTGGTTCCAGGTTTTCCCTACTGTGTTGGAGAATAGAGAGTCCCCAGCCCTGTTATTGGATTTTGTGGAGGATACTAGAAGTTTCCTTGATGAGCATAGGGTTTTAAGATTATTATAGGGGGAGATGAGGTAATTATTGAAAGCCAGATGTATTACCACCCTAGACATAACAAAGAGTCAATCACATTTTTTTTTCAAATTTTGATTTATTTAATTGCTTGAATCCAAGCACTGTGCATATCAAACAGTAAAGTAACAACTGATAAACATGGTCATAAAAGGCAACATAAAAAAAAATACATTTTTAGCGCAATTTTAAAAGCTATAATCAATGGTATTTCCCGAAGCTAGACTGGAATATGGTTCCATAATACAGATCCTTGATAACTAAAGGAAAGTAAACAAAAGAGTACAGATTGTAAGATGGAATCAAAAGAAGATATTTGAAAGTTAGAAAGCAGTGAATTAGAAGGGGTATATATATATATATATATATATATATATATATATATATATATATATATATCTATATGTAAAAGGTCATTCAGGTAAGATGGCACAAGGTTAAGGAAAGATACACCACAGGAAGAATCTTACACATAATATGATATCTGACTGGAAGCCAATGTAAAGGTACACAGGACTGGCATAACATTGTGATATTTTGAGACTTCAGACAGTAAACAATGCAACATAATTTTGGATAAGTGGCAAATATGTAAGCTCAGAATCTAGAAGACCATCTAGCAAAGAATTGCTATGATCTAGATGTGAGGAAATGAAAGCATGGACCGCAGTAGGAATGTCATTGGGAGGAATAAGATGCTTGATGAAGAAGATGTTCTGAAAATGGAAACAAAATAACTTGACAACCACTGAAATATGGTCCTTAAGTGTAAGCCAGTCATCAGGAACTATGCCGAAGTCATACACCTTAGATACAAATTTCAGTTTGTTGCCATGGAACTGAATGACAGGTATCAAAACTGGAAGGGAAGAGTTCTTCAATGTAGTATGAATGCTCACTGCTACCATTTTAGACATTTTGTGTTTGAGATTATTACTGGCAATCCAGTCATGAACAACTTCAGTCATAAGAAAAGGAATTAAGTCAAGACAATGAGTCCTGAGGAAATGAGAAACAGAGCTGTGTCATTAGCATAGTAGTGATATTGCTTATCTCTTGAATGAAGAACATCTAGTGGCATAAGATAGATGTAATATAACAGTGGAAGAAGATTAGAGCCTTGTGAGCCCCACAATCCAAAGAGTAGGCAGAAGAAAATTTCACACTGTGCACAACCCTCTTGAGTGTGACCTGTCAGGTGGGAAGCAAACCAAATGAAGACATCACCAGAAGGGTGACAGTAATGCTCTCATCTTTCCAAAATAATGGAATGGTCCACTAAAACAAATGCCAATGAGAGATCCAGAAAGAGCAAGATAGAATAGTTACATTGGCTTCTCATAACTAGGAGATTATTACAGACTCTGATGAGAGCTGTCTTAGTACTATGTCTTTCCCTAATACTGCATTGGAATGGATCTAAGATGGCCTGATTCAGTAGAAATGACTCCAGTAATAGACAGACTACTTTCTCAAGAACCTTACCCAGAAAGGAGAAGTTAGAGATTAGGTAATAGTTATTGAGATCTTCAGAATCCAAGTCAGCCTTTTTAAGGACTGGGGTCACCAATGATAATTTCAAGCATAAAGGAAACACAGCAAGCTTAAGAGAGGAGAAGAATATCTCAAGAATTAATGGACCAATGACCTTGAAGGATGCCACCACAAACCGAGAAGAACAAGGGTCCAAAGAAAAGGTAGTACTGCGCTCACTGGAGATCAAATTGTTCAGGTCATCAGTATCAGGAATGGCGAACTCTTCTCAAATATAAGAAAAAGTATCCTCCCTATGACCACAGTAAGAAGAAGACAGAAAAGATGATACAGTCAAAGAAGGCCAAATAGAAGAGATTTTAGTAGAAAAAAAGCTGAGCAGTTAATTCACACTCTTTTTTTTAAAAAAAAATTTATTGAATTATCACTGACACATAAAAGTAATCAAACTGTATTAACAAGTTTACGTTTACAAACATTATACTTCACATATATTGCTATATGGGTCTAGGACTATTCACTGAAAGCACATTTCACTGAAACACATTTGACTGTGCACAAGTCACTGAAAGCTCAATTCACTGAAAAAACAATTCATTGAAACACATTTCACTGAAAGTTATATATGGCCTTTTCCCCACTGTAGTGCGACCCTGGAGTTAGTATATATAGCAAGGGGGGGGCATAGCTCCCCACCTATTTTAAACATTTTGAACTGTATACATGGATACTTGCAATTCCAATAAATTACTCTTTTCTGAACTTAATATATAGCCAAACTATATGGGGAACTTTGCCCCGCACACCCCCCTTACTATATATACTAACTCCAGGGGCCGTACAACAGTGGGAAAAAGGCCGTATATAACTTTCAGTGAAATGTGTTTCAGTGAATTGAGTTTTCAGTGAATTGAGCTTTCAGTGATTTGTGCATAGTCATTTGGCTTTCAGTGAAATGTGCTTTCAGTGAATAGTCCTAGCCCCATTGTTATATATCATATAACCAACGCAACATTACATAAATTATTAAATTCCTGTCCTTTTTTTATTAAATAAGAAACGTCTTTATTAAACCATCACTTAAACATAGGCAATCATACAGTTATATACATGGAAACAAATCAAACTGACACAATCCTTGGGTGGTGTAAGCTATGGGACCTTGCTGTCTAGGCTTACGTAGGGCCTTGGGCCAATAGCCTAGTACCTATGTATGAACCTATGAACCTATGAACCTAGTTGCAAGCATTGTATATCACAAGCCATCATGACATACTCCCAGTTGCAAACATTATACATCACTTATAATCTACCCAATCATTTTCAGTCAAACATAAGTCCTGCCTTTTTTTACACCTCATTCCTCCCCCATTCATCGGTTCATAGGTTGGTACTAGGCTATCGGCTCTAGGGCCTATACAAGCATAGCCATAACATTTCCCTGGCCATTTCTTCCCACACTATTTACTTCCCTGGACCTCTGTCTAGCAAAGTGACTGATGTGATCCCCGGGGTGAATTTCCTTTCTCCCATCCAGTCGTCAAGGTCCCTCTTAAAGAGGGCCAAAGAGGCACTCTGCTTGACATGTATGGACAGGATATTCCAGAGTCTGGGCAGTCTCTGAGTTAGGAACCTATCCCTCCAGCATGTTTTGCTTATTGTGATGACAAGGTTTAGATCCCTGGAGCTTGTGGCTCTGAAGGATTGGGATTTCTTTAAGTGTAGCATGTCCAACAGCTCTGGGTTTGACATGGCCTTGTATGTTAAGCACAGATTGCCTATGATTAGACAGAGTATAGCTGGAGTTTTTTAAGGCGGTCAGCGTAGGGCATCTGCTTTAGGCCTGTGGTTCTTTTAGTGAGGAATTTCTGCGGCCTTTCCAGTTGTTGCAGATGTCTTGAAAGGTACATACCAATTGGGGCATTGTATTCTATAATGGGTCTAATGAGGGATGAGTACAGTGGGACAATGACCTCCTTTTTTCTGGATGAAAAGCCCTTGGTGATGAGGTGTGCCACATAGAAGGATTTCCTGACTGTTGTGGCAATGTGGTTATCGAAGGTGAGACCACTGTCCACCTGTGTCCATAAGTCTCTTATCACACTTTCGGTGTTTAGTGTACTGCCACCTATGTAGTAATTCATGGGTACATGTTTTTTCCCAAAGGAGATAACTATACATTTCTTGGCATTGAGCTCAATCCCATGGCTCTGGCACCAAGCATCTGTTTCTGTAAGGCCCTTTTGTAGAGTATCCACATCATTTGGGGATTCAATAATGGCTCCCAGTTTGCAGTCATCTGCAAACTTTGTTAGCCAGAGTCCCTTAGTATTATACTTCAGAGAAGTAGATGCCAAACAAGAGCAGTACCAGGACTGAACCCTGAGCTGCTCCACTTGTCACTTGTCTGGAGCTGGATTTGGAGTCGGCTACTTTTACAGTGTGGGTTCGGTCAGTAAGCCAGTTGGTAACCCATCAAGTGACGTAGGGATTAATGCCCAGCTTAGTAAGTCTGTCTATAATTCCAGAGTGGTGGATGGTGTCAAAAGCTTTGGCGAAGTCCAGGTAGGCTGTGTGGACCGCCTTACCCTCGTCCACGGTTCTGGAGACTGAGTTGAATAAGTCAGTCAGGTTCAGGAGACAAAATAAGCTCTTCACGAACCCAAACTGGGTGGGGTCCAGTGTTTGAAGATTGCCAATGTCTTTGTTTATAAGTTCCATGATAATACTTTCCATGGCCTTGCAAATCAGGCTCTTCATACTGATGGGGCGGTAGTTTCCGGGATCCAAGTTGGATCCCCCCTTGTGGAGTGGGATAACTTCAAAGAGTCTATTCAGTGGAGACATGTGGTTTACTAGACTGAACTTGTGGTTAGTGGGATGCCAGTTTTTCTTTTGTTTAGAATGCAGATGGGATGTTGTCTGGCCCTTGCATCGGTTCTTGGCTATGGGAGTGGTATTCCCAGGTCCATGATGCTCCCCTTGTGGAGTGGGATAACTGTCCGCGCCATTCAGTGGGCACATCCTGAGGTGAGGCTATGA